>NW_028320967.1:0-58592 GCF_062004578.1 Staurois parvus
AAACAAATGGCTGCAACAGCACAGAATACGCCTTCTGGAGTGGCCCAGTCAGAGTCCTGACCTCAACCCAATTGAAATGCTGTGGCATGACCTTAAGAGAGCGATTCACACCAGACATCCCAAGAATATTGCTACACTGAAACAGTTTTGTGAAGAGGAGTGGTCCAAAATGACTCCAGATCGTTGTGCAGGTCTGATCTGCAACTACAGGAAACGTTTGGTTGAGGTTATTGCTGCCAAAGGAGGGTCAACCAGTTATTAAGTCCAAAGGTTCACATACTTTTTCCTCCCTGCACTGTGAATGTTTACATGTTATGTGCAATTAAACCATGGCAACATCTAATGTTTGTGTATTATTATGTTCAGCAGACTGTGTTCTTCTATTGTTGTGATTTAGATGACGTTCAGAGCACATTTTATGCCCAATTCATGCAAAACTCCACGTAATCCCAAGGGGTTCACATACTTTTTCTTGCAACTGTAGAATATAACTGGATAGAACATTTATAGGGAAAGTTGATCCAGGGAATATCCGATTGCCTCTCGGGGGATCAGGAAGGAATTTTTCCCCTGCAGGAGCAAATTGGATCGTGCTTTGCTGGTTTTTCTTGCCTTCTTCTGGATCAACTGTGGGTGGAGGATCATACGTTTTTTAGTTAGTGGTTGAACTGGATGGACTTTTGTCTTTTTTCAGCCAGACTAACTATAATTCTGTGACTCCACAAATACAGCCAAAACAGCACTGCAGATTCTCAAACAAGTTTTATCCCCACAGCAGACTCATGAGCAAAGCTGAAAAGAATAATAAAGTAGTAAATAGACTCTTTGGTGCTATACTTTTAGCCAGAATCCTAATTTGTACCATCAAAAAAATCTATATTACCTTACTGTGCCCAGATCATTAGCCCCATTGCCAGGGAGACTCCACAGGGTATGCAGCTCTGTAATCATTGACAAACAATTTACAAGAGGTACCGCAGAGCTTCATCCAGCAAGAAAATTGTTGTGCCACGATTGCACAGATGTGAATCAGGGGTGAGGGATGTGGGTGCCTGAAATGAGAAAGGGACAAATATACTGTATATTCACTTATACTGAACAATATTCCACCAACAAATGATACCGAGCCCAACGAGGATCCAAGAGGATAGTGCCTGGAAATATATATATATATATATACTGTATATATATATATTACTGACAGTCAGTAGAATACTGTAGGTAGGTTGCTTTGTGGGTCCCTTGACAGCATGGTTCTCCACCCTACACCTTGACACGAGGGCCTAGTACATTTTTCCATACCAGTAAACAACAATAAAAAGAAACTTTATACTCCCCCAATGAACATATAGCAATGCAAAATCTGTATTGAAATGCAGGAGGGCTCTGTATGGGGCCAGGTGTGACTGTGGGGAGGAAAATGAGGATCTGGGGGAGATAGGGAACTCTGTAGCAGACTTTCTGGACCTATAGGGGATGAGGTTCTGAAGGTAGCTGGGGGAAACTGTGGGGGATGGGGTCTCTGGTAGGGCTGGGGGTCTCTCCAGGAGGCTGGATACTAAGCAGGGGTACTTTGCCAGACTGGAGGGTGCTGCAGGGGTTTGGAGCCATTGTGGGGGGGGGGGGGCAGTATGGGGCAATGTTGAAGAATAGGAGCACTATGGAAATGTTGGAGACTTTGCAGTAAGCTTTGGGGGGCACTTTTGGAGGTTGGGTAGCACCATGGGAGGTTGGAGAGCACTGTGGCAGGCTGGGTGGCACTGCGGGAGGTTGGAGAGCACTGTGGGAGACTGGGTGGCACTGTGGGAGGTTGGAGAGCACTGTGGGAGACTGGGAGGAGGGCACTGAGGAAGCTGAGGGGCCCTGTGGCCCAATATGGAGGGTTGGGGCACTCTGCAGGGGGTTGGGTGGCACTGTTGAAGGTTGGAGAGCACTGTGAGAAGCTGGGGGTACATTGTGATCCACTATGGAGGGCAGAGGAGCACTGTAGGGGGCTGGGGGTCACTGCAGGAGGCAGGGTGGTATTATAGAAGGTTGGGGAGAACTTCTGGAGGTTGAGGAGCATTGTGGTGGCTGAGGGGCACTGTGGTCCACTATAGAGGTTTAAAGGCACTTTAGGGGGCTGGGAGGATATGTGGGAGATTGCAGAGCACTGTAGGAGGCTGAGAGGCATAGTGGAAGCTGAGGACTACTGGGATCCTCTATGGAGGGTTTTGGGGTACTCCAGGGACTGGCAGGCACTTTGGGAGACTAAATGGTATTGTGAGAGGTTGGAGAGCACTGCAAGAGGTGTAGAGCACTGTGGTCCACTATGAAGAGTTGAGGAGGCACTGTGGAAGGCTGGGTGGCTTTGTGGGAGGTTGGAGGGCACTGTGGGAAGCTGGTGGGCATTGTGGTCCACTATGGAGGGCTGGGGGGCACTGCCATGGGCTTGGGGTCACTGTGGGAAGCTGGCGGCACTGTGGGAGGTTGGAAAGCACTGTAGGAGGTTCGGGGGCATGGTGGTAGCAGAGGGGTACTGAGATACTCTATGGAGGCTTGTGGGGTACGCCAAGGACTTGTAGGGACTGTGGGAGACTGGATGGTATTGTGAGGGGTTTGAGAGCACTGAGGTTGAGGGGCACTGTGGTCCACTATGAAGGGTTGGGGGCACTGTGGGAGGCTGAGTGGCATTGCGGGAGTTTGGAGGGCACTGTGGGAAGCTTGTGGGCACTGTGGTGAAGGGTTGGGGCACTGTGGGAGGCTTGGTGGTACTGTAGGAGGTTTGAGAGCACTGTGGGAAGCTGGTGGGTACTATGGTCCACTATGGAGGGTTGGGGGGGCACTGCAATGGGCTGGGGGCAACTGTGGGAGGCTGGCAGCATTATGGGAGGTTGGAGAGCATCATGGGAGGCTGGACGAGCACTGTGGTAGCTGATGGACACTGTGGTCCACTATGGAAGGTTGGGGGGTACTGCAGAGGGGCTGGCAGTAACTGTGGGAAGCAGGGTGGTATTGCGCAAGGTTGGAGAGCACTGTGGGAGGTTTAGGGGCATTGTGGCTCACTATGGAGAGTAAGAGTGCTTCAGGGGGCTAGGGGGACACTGTGGGAGGCTGGGTGGAACTGTAGAAAGTTGCAGATCACAGTGGGAGGCTGGAGGGCACAATGGTAGCTGAGGGGTAGTGAGATCTACTATGGAGAGTTGGGGGACACTGCAGGGGCTGTGAGTCACTGTCGGAGACTAGGTGGTATTGTTACATAGTTACATAGTTAGCCTGGCTGAAAAAAGACAAA
Organism: Staurois parvus; assembly: GCF_062004578.1. NCBI lineage: Eukaryota > Metazoa > Chordata > Amphibia > Anura > Ranidae > Staurois > Staurois parvus. The sequence continues at coordinate 3,275 of NW_028320967.1, forward strand.
AGTCCTTCCAGTTCAACCAAAAAAAAAAGTAATAATCCTACACCCACAGTTGATCCAGAGGAAGGCAAAATAAAACAGCAGAGGACGATCCAATTTGCTCCTGCAGGAAAAAAAATTCCTTCCTGATCCCCCGAGAGGCAATCGGATATTCCCTGGATCAATTGTGTGAGGTTGGAGAGCATTGCGGGAGGTTGAAAGGCATTGTGTTGGTTGAGGTGCACTGCGGTCCACTATGGAAGGTTGGGGGGGCACTATGGGACTGGAAGGAACTGTGTGAGGTTAGGAGTTCTGCAGCTGACTGGAGGCCAAGTAGGAGGGAGACCATGGCCTGACAGCAGGCTTAGGTCCCGTGGTTGAGAAGCATTGCTCTAGGCCATGGCCTGACAGGAGGCTTAGGTCCGTGGTTGAGAACCATTGCTCTAGGCCATGGCCTGACAGCAGGCTTAGGTCCCGTGGTTGAGAAGCATTGCTCTAGGCCATGGCCAAACAGCAAGCTTAGGTCCCGTGGTTGAGAACCATTGCTCTAGGCCATGGCCTGACAGCAGGCTTAGGTCCCGTGGTTGAGAAGCATTGCTCTAGGCCATGGCCAAACAGTAAGCTTAGGTCCCGTGGTTGAGAACCATTGCTCTAGGCCATGGCCTGACAGGAGGGCTTAGGTCCCGTGGTTGAGAACCATTGCTCTAGGCCATGGCCTGACAGCAGGCTTAGGTCCCGTGGTTGAGAACCATTGCTCTAGGCCATGGCCTGACAGCAGGCTTAGGTCCCGTGGTTGAGAACCATTGCTCTAGGCCATGGCCTGACAGCAGGCTTAGGTCCCGTGGTTGAGAACCATTGCTCTAGGCCATGGCCTGACAGGAGGCTTAGGTCCCGTGGTTGAGAATCATTGCTCTAGGCCATGGCCTGACAGCAGGCTTAGGTCCCGTGGTTGAGAACCATTGCTCTAGGCCATGGCCTGACAGCAGGCTTAGGTCCCGTGGTTGAGAACCATTGCTCTAGGCCATGGCCTGACAGGAGGCTTAGGTCCCGTGGTTGAGAACCATTGCTCTAGGCCATGGCCTGACAGCAGGCTTAGGTCCCGTGGTTGAGAACCATTGCTCTAGGCCATGGCCTGACAGGAGGCTTAGGTCCCGTGGTTGAGAACCATTGCTCTAGGCCATGGCCTGACAGCAGGCTTAGGTCCCGTGGTTGAGAACCATTGCTCTAGGCCATGGCCTGACAGGAGGCTTAGGTCCCGTGGTTGAGAACCATTGCTCTAGGCCATGGCCTATGCTGGCTATACAGGTTAGCAGCCCTCAGTAAATATGCTTTTGGACATAAAACGTTAATGTTTTCGAAAACCAAGAAATACAAACATATCTCCAAGAACGACAAATTTACAAGAGGCACCATAGAGCTTCATCCAGCAAGAAAATTGTTGTGCCATTGTAATTTCATATCCAGTACTTTAGGCTCATTTATTAAATTGTTTACATATCCCGTCGGTTCAATACTTACCGTGCCGCAGGTTTTTCACTGTTATTTGAAAATCACAGTATTTTACTACACCGGCTCATATTACCATTGTCATGTGAAATGATAGTTTTTAAAGGCTATTTTTCTGCACTGAATAAAAAAATAAAATAAGACATAAAAAAAATCTATCCAAAGCGATGTTTTTTTCACACCAAATGGTAGTCTGGATCCCTCAGCTTCAATTTTATTTTGTACGATGGTGAACAGAAGAGAATTTCGATGAGGTTACATTACGACTGTAGGGGGAAAAAAATGATTGTATCATAATTAAATATCAGCTTTGTCTGGAAGTGACGATCAAAAACACAAAACCGAGGTAAACAAACAGAAACATATGCCGGGCCGGTGTTTGTAAACAGAAAATAATAAGCACATATGGTCACCAATCCGCTACATTGTGTTCTGGAAGAATCTGAAAAGACTTATGTATGCAAAGGGCATGGTCGCCCTCTCAGTTAGCAGAAACGCAGATTATTATGGAATGATAACTCCGGTTTTCACAAACAATAACAAGAAAAAAAAAATTCCAAGTCAACCAAGGACAGGATGTGTTTTACCATCTCAAGTTGAAAAAAAAAAATGAAAAGAAACATAAACACCCATCACATCCAAGGAACAGGAAGCTGCAATGTATACATTTTTTTTTTCTTGGGTTTAAATGCACTTTAACCCCTTCACACCTGAGGGTAAAACAAATCTAAATGCCTAAGCACAATTCTGCAACGTTGACATGTGATAGTAAAACCGTACAGATCGTCACAACTACTTTGTACATCCAGGTGGATTATACCGCAATTTTTTTCAGGACAAATTGGGCTTTCATTTGATGGTGAATGGTAATGGATATCTCCTGATTTTTTTTGTATTATTAAAGGAAAACTGGGCCAAAATAGTAAAAAAAAAAATCTTTTTTTTTTTTATTTAGCTGTGTTTCTTGTTACGACCATAACCTACCACCAAAGAACAACCCGAAAGAAATTCTCCAGCTCTTGACGATCGCAGCGATACCATATATGTGGGTGTTTGTTGTTTGTACCCGGAGTACAGCCCAGAAACAATAGTGCGCATTTTGTTTTTGTCTTTTTTTTTTACTTAAAACACACTGACATTAACACTAAATGACACTGATACCAATTTCTTTTAAATCCTGACCTTTGACCTTGAACTTTGACCCTGACCTTGACCTAAACACTAACCCTGCCACTGAACTATCTCAAACCTTGATCTAGGTATTTTTCTTTATTTTTTAATATTTATTTATATTTTCTTTTTTTTTTTTTTTTTTTACAAACATTTTTTTTTCTCTCTATGCCAGGGGTTAGAAAGATACAATGTATAATATGATGTATATAATGATACAATGTATAATATGATGTATATAATGATACAATGTATAATAGAATGTATATAATGATACAATGCATAATGGGATGTGTATATAATGATACAATGTATAATGGGATGTATATAATGATATAATGTATAATGGGATGTATATAATGATACAATGTATAATAGAATGTATATAATGATACAATGTATAATGGGATGTATATAATGATACAATGTATAATAGAATGTATATAATGATACAATGTATAATGGGATGTATATAATGATATGATGTATAATGGGATGTATATAATGATACAATGTATAATAGAATGTATATAATGATACAATGTATAATGGGATGTATATAATGATACAATGTATAACGGAATGTATATAATGATACAATGTATAACGGAATGTATATAATGATACAATGTATAACAGGATGTATATAACGATACAATGTATAATGGAATGTATATAACAATACAATGTATAATGGGATGTATATAACGATACAATGTATAATAGGATGTATATAATGATACAATGTATAATAGAATGTATATAATGATACAATGTATAATAGGATGTATATAACGATACAATGTATAATGGAATGTATATAATGATACAATGTATAATAGACTGTATATAATGATAAAATGTATAATGGGATGTATATAATGATAACAATGTATAATAGAATGTATATAATGATACAATGTATAATGGAATGTATATAATGATACAATGTATAATAGGATGTATATAATGATACAATGTATAATGGGATGTATATAATGATACAATGTATAATAGAATGTATATAATGATACAATGTATAATAGGATGTATATAACGATACACTGTATAATGGAATGTATATAACGATACAATGTATAATAGGATGTATATAACGATACAATGTACAATGGGATGTATATAATGATACAATGTATAATGGAATGTATATAATGATACAATGTATAATATGATATATATAATGATACAATGTATAATAGGATGTATATAATGATACATTGTATAATAGGATGTATATAATGATACAATGTATCTCTCTTCTCCATTCATAGATAGAGAGAAAAACAAGGGGGCCGGGCTGCACAGTGACTGTTCACTGTGATAGCCAATCAGAGGCTATCACAGCGATCATGTGACCCGGGACCGGGAGTCCTGGGTCCCGATCGTTAGAACGGAACCCGGTGCTCTCAGTGACACCACATTCTCAGTGCTGTGAGTGCGCCGAGCGACGTGATCCCAGCACAAAGACAGGTACGCAAATATGCAGCCCCACGGAAAAAAGCCCAGTTCTGTGGGGCCGCATATTTGTGTGACGTCGGCGGGGAGGGGTTAACCATTTCCTACCAGAGTATTTTTTTTTTTTTCACATGTTAAAATCTGCATTGTTTTCTAGACAATACAGTAAATTCCCCCCATTTTTTTTTTAAAGCAGAGACCCTGGAGAATAAAATTGTGGCTGATGCAGATTTTTCTGTAGTTTTTTAATAAGTGTATATTTTCAGGAAGAAAATATACCAAATTAAATTTTAGTGTAAATAAACATATTCTACCCATTTTTTGTGAAATATAAAAGATTGGGTTGCAACGAGTAAACAGACACCAAACATGTCAAGCAATAGAATTGCACATGCCCTCCCCTTCCTTCTGCTCAAGGCCAATCACAGAGATGGATTACCCTGCAGCTGCCCAAGCTGAGGCTGCCATTGGTAAGGCTGAAAAGAAATCAGGGACACATTCTTTAATCCGGGATTAAATGAACCCCCCCCTCCCATCTGGGATAGTACCTTTGAGGAAGTAAGAAGGTTCTGACCATTGGTGAACTGACCATTCAAGCACTCGGGCACTGCCCCAGGGCCTGTGGTCAGTAGGAGGCCCCATAAAATGCCCATTATAGCTTTTTATAGGCTTTTTTGGGTGTGCTTTGAGTTTGGGCAAGCACATGGGGGCCCCATGATCCCCTATTACCCGAGGGCCCCAGTCCGCCCTTGGTTTTGACATAGATTCCACTTCTCTGTTTCCCATAAGGTCTATTAGACTTCTGATTTCTCCCCTGTACTGCATACAAGCAAGTTAATTTGTAGGAAGGTGGTAGAGTGGAGTCCCCTTTATGGTGCCTCCTCCCCCAGGGAGTAGGCTTGTAGACTAGGTAGGTCCTAGTTGGGAGGTGGACAGTTTGGGGAAGGAACACGCAACATCCTCTGCTGTTCTCATGCTCTCCCCTCTCCTGGGGGAGGGCTGGACACTCTGGGGTTCCCTCTTCTAGTTCCAGGGGAAAGAAGAGAGAGAGAGCCATAGAGCTTGTTTCCCCCATCCTAGGTCAGGAAAAACCTAGGTCCATCTAACTGCAGGGGCAAGAGAAGCCACCAGCAGGGCCTGGGACCTGAACTGAACTGCATCATTCTATTGGAGTCATGACTGATTGAACATTAACCAATTCCAGCCTCGTGGTGCCTTTATTTGGTAAGAAAGCTGCTCTGAAGAGTGTGAGAGAGTCCTACTGGTGTCCACTGGATGTTGGGCCTGGAGAAGGTGCCTAGTGTCTGGAAGAGGATGGAGCACACAGTCAGAAGGGCGGATCGGGGGTCCATCTCCACCCACATATCAGAGAGAGTAGTGGGCAAAGCTGTTGTCTTGTCCTGAAGATCAGTCAATGTAGGGGGTTTCGGCTCAGCTGCTTGCCTAGGCCATGTGCGAGGCAGCCCGCCAACAAAGTATTAATATTACTCATCTGGTTTACATTTCTGCCCGCTTGTAAGGGCTGGGCTCCTGCTACCTAACGAGCAGCTCTTTTCTTTCAGTGCTCAGAAGCTGCTCAGCTGTCGGTTAATTACCAGCTACTTGTTGCCTCCACAGCGACTCACCTGGATACCCTACCTGCCTCATTAGCCCCTTGCCTGGTCTATGATCTCTAGTGTGCTCTTAGAAAATGTATATTATATAGGGCGCGCTTATTGGAGCCCAATCTCTGTAGCTGTAAGATAAAGATGCCAGATGGATATCAGGGATTGATGGATGGGAGCAGTAATACTGAGGCAGCTCTTCTTAGAGTGGAAGCAAGGCTCTAATGCAGTAACAAGAAAAAGAGAAGAAGGCGCCTCTAAGTGCAGTATGGACAATTTATTCAGTAAACAATGGAAAATTTGCACTTACAAGATAAACGGTTAAAAAGTTTCATCGTGTGGTAATTGGGTCCAGGTGGGACATCCAGCCGTCCAGCAGCAAACTATGTCTATAGGATCAGGAAGTAGAGTCCAGGATGTGCATCAAAAATGAAGCTTGGAGAGCAGAGTCAGATGTAGCAGGTGAAGGGGGCGGTAATGCATTTTGGAGCATGCTCAATAGGCTCCTTCTTCAGATCTCTGAAGGCACAGCCTGGTCTCTACTTCCTGATCCTATAGGCATAGTCTGCTGCTGGACGGCTGGATGTCCCACCTGGATCTAATTACCACATGATGAGTCTTTTTAACCATTTATCTTGTAGGTGCAAATTTTCCATTGTTCACTGAATAAATTGTCAATACTGCACTTAGAGGCGCATTCCTCTCTTTTTCCAGTGTGTTCCTGTCTGTGTTCCTATGTACAACTCAGTCTGGCTGACTTCTCTTCCGATTCCTCTTCCTGATTTTGCTCCTGGCTAAGCTGACTTCTGATTTCTTGACCCCGGTTCGTCTGATTACCCACTTTGGCATCCAGACCCTGGCTTCTGTTTTTGACTACATTCCTGAACTGTGTTATCTTTGCTATTTCATTAAAGGTGTGATTTTAACTGCAATGTCTGTCTCCGCCTGGTTTATGGTTCCTGAGACCGCTGCCGCCACAATCCAACAGCTGCAAATCCAGAATTGCTCAGAGCAGATCACTTCCAGGTTCACAACAAAGTGGGTTCACCAATTCTCAGTCTGCTATGTCATCCTGAAAAGTGGATTTTTAGGTGGAACCTTGACTAAGGTACCCACTCAGGAGGGATTATGTACACACATACCTTAGCAAAGTGGAAATTGTATGATGTCTACTCAAAGCTGGAACAGTCACAATGATTAAATGATTTGCAGTGTAGAACAAGACAATCCAGAATGGATCTCAATATGGCAACGTTACCAGAGGGCGTCTTCTGCTGGAGGGCTAGCAGTATGCCATGGAACCGGATGGCACTGGCCACTGACAGAGATCCCGCCACGTTATCCCTACTTGCCAGGAACCTGCCCCTGCACTAAGTACTACTCCTAACAGGCGTAGCTTGAAGCTTGTGGGCCCCGATGCAAAAGTTGACCTAGGGCCCCCCATTACCACCTACCACCACACACCAAGATAATCCCACTACGCACCTATATACTCCAAGTGGCGAATGAGTTATTTCAGAGTTTTGTTGACGTATTGAGACGGTAACTCAAAAGATTTTGTAGAAACTATACAATTTTGACATACCTCTCAATGCTTTTGAATACTTGTAAACAGAGGTATGCCCCCACCATCCTAGTAATGACATGCTCCCCCCACCATCCTAGTAATGACATGCTCCCCCCACCATCCCGGTAATGACATGCTCCCCCTCCCCACCCATCACAGTAATGATATGCCCCCCCTCCCCCCACAATCCCGGTAATGACATGCCCCCCTCCCTACCCATCACAGTAATGACATGCCACCCCCCACCATCCCGGTAATGGCATGCCCCCCCATCCGAGTAATGACATGCCCCCCCATCCCAGTAATGACATGCCCCCCACCAACCTGGTAATGATATGCCCCCCCACCATCCTGGTAATGACTTGCCCCCCTTCCCCCAGCATCCCAGTAATGACATCCCCCCCTCCCCCCACCATGTTGGTAATGACATGCCCCCCACCAACCTGGTAATGATATGCCCCCCCACCATCCTGGTAATGACTTGCCCCCCTTCCCCCAGCATCCCAGTAATGACATGCCCCCCTCCCCCCACCATCTTGGTAATGACATGCCCCCCACCATCCTGGTAATGACATGCCCCCCCCCATCCTGGTAATGACATACTCACCTCTCCTCCCACCATCCCGGTAATGACATACTCCCCGACACCCACAATCCTGGTAATGACATGCCCCCTACCCCCCCCCCCCCCCACAATGCTGCTCAAATTGACAAAACAAAATCTTGGGCACTTGGGGGCCCTCAGGAGGTGTTAAGGGTTTTTCTAAATAATTTTTCTGTAAGTGTTGGCAGCCCCCCCCCCCCCCCCCCACCAGGTCCTGTGGGGAGCAGTGTGCCTGTTCCAAGCTTTCACTCAGTGTTCCCACTGATTGGACACCTCAAGGTGGGGAGGTATAGAAAATCCACATTAAGTGAGTGACCTGAGAAGTGTCTCTTACCTAAGTTTCAGCGGCCCTGTCCCGACTCTCAAGCGATGTTCTCCTCCTGCCTCGCTCTGTCCCCCCTGCCATTGTCAGCACACTGCCACCACACTTCCCTGTCCCAGGCTGCTCACCATCCTCCACTCCAGTCAGGAAACCCGACCCACATAATTTCTCCCCAGCCAATAAGAGCGGGGAAGGGGGAGGATTGGGATCTGGGGAGAAGGCAAACTGGAAGCTTGGGACTGAATTGCAGAGCTCGGCTGGGGCACTAGGAGACACAAGGTGGATTGGACCTTGATTCTGTCTCCGGGATTTGTGGGCAAAAAATGCAGCATACAAGATGACAACAGGGACCCCCTGGAGCTAAACACACAATTGTGACCCCTGCGACCCCTGATGCTACTCCCATGATTCCCAACCAGTGGGTTTCTCAGCCTAGCTTGTCACTTGCTCAAATCACGCCCAAATGACATGGGATCCCCTATGTCAAGGCTTCCCCGTTAAGATGGCTGCCTGAATTCACATGGGAATTAGATACCAAACCAGATACTTTACTTCCCAGAGAGGACCAACGGAGTCCCTATGGGAACACTCTCCCTTAATAGACTTCTCTTTCCATGCAGCGCCACCTACAGACAGGAAGAATACCTGCACCTGCCTACTGACTTATTAGCATTTATCCTGAGTGTTAAAAATAGGTATCCCCCTCTTAATTTTCATGTGGTGGTCACCCATGTACTTAGCTGTAGTGTGCTCATTGAAAAAATCTATACCCCCTTCATTCTCTAATGTCCTCTCAATATTGAATGATAACTATCATATGGAATACCTTTTTGCTAAATCAAACCTGACTCTGGGGTATCACGTACCTGGTGTTAGAGGCCAATGGAGAGTGCGGCTAAGTTCCAGAATCCCCTGGATATGGGACAGAAGGAGGCAGGCCCAAAGTAGCACGGGTCGCCTGTAGGAGGGCTTGTTAGAAGTATATTCAGGAGCACGGCTGATGTACTCAAGGTCAGATGCCGGGTGGAGATTGGAGCAGACGTAGTCAATAGGATAGCTGGGGTCATACACAGGAGAGCGAGTGAGAATATCTGTTAGCCAAGTCAGGGTCAGATGAGATCAGGTGAGAATATCTATTAGCCAAGTCGGGGTCAGATCAGGAGAGCAGGTGAGAATATCTGTTAGCCAAGTCGGGGTCAGATCAGGAGAGCAGGTGAGAATATATATTAGCTAAGTCGGGGTCAGATCAGGAGAGCAGGTGAGAATATCTGTTAGCCAAGCCTGGTCAGATCAGGAGATCAGGTGAGCATATCTATTAGCCAAGTCGGGGTCAGATCAGGAGATCAGGTGAGAATATCTGTTTGCCAAGTCGGGGTCAGGTCAGGAGAGCAGGTGAGAATATCTGTTTGCCAAGCCTGGTCAGATCAGGAGAGCAGGTGAGAATATCTATTAGCCAAGCCTGGTCAGATCAGGAGAGCAGGTGAGAATATCTATTAGCCAAGCCGAGGTCAGATCAGGAGTCAGGTGAGAACATCTATTAGCCAAGCCGGGGTAAGATCAGGAGTCAGGCAGAGAAGACAGGTCCAGGAACAAGCCAAATCGGTAACAGTAGATCACAGTAGCAAGGGAACATGGACAAAGGTACTGAGGAGCCAGGGATCAACGAGCAATTTGAGGGAGTGATGGGCTTCCTTATAAAGGCCACCTGGTGCCAAACTGGGCTAATGCATGCGTAACTATGCACCTGTGCGCATGTGTGTTCTGGCTCACATCTGTGTGCCAATTTTTGCCAGCGTGCATTTCTGCAGCCATGCAAGGTACTGGCAGGAATGCCAGGTCTCCAAGTACCTCTGCTGTAGACAGAGCCCTGACACTGGGTCTCTTGGATATCTGATCGTAGAAGGATCCCTTGTCCTCTTTGACCCTGTTTAGAAACTGAATAACTACATTAGATGTGCAGCCTTTTCGCTAGGGCCCCATTATACTTGGTCCCAAACCAGGGGGAGCTATCAATGGGTGATTGCTGGATACACGCAGCATTTTGGCAATGTCTGACTACTCCGTATATCTTTTTGTTTCCTCACCACTGTTGGGGCTATTCCTCATTCTTAGTCCTCTCTCTCTGTCATGTTTGCATTACATCACGGGTGTCAAACTGGCGGCCCTCTAGCTGTTGCCAAACTACAAGTCCCATCATGCCTTTGCCTTTAGGAGTCATGCTTGTAACTGTCAATCTTGCAATGCCTCATGGGACTTGTAGTTTGGCAACAGCTGGAGGGCCGCCAGTTTGACACCCGAACAAAAAATGAGCGGTTGAAGAAGAAGCACATTAAGGTCCTGGAGTGGCCTAGCCAGTCTCCAGACCTTCATCCGATTGAAAATCTGTGGAGGGAGCTGCAATTTCAAGTTGCCGAACGTCAGCCACCAAACCTTAATGACTTGGGGAGGATCTGCCATGAGGAGTGGGCCAAAATCCCTCCTGAGATGTGTGCGAACCTGGGGGCCAACTCCAGGAAACATCTGACCTCTGTGATTGCCAACAAGGATTGGCCACCAAGTACTAAGTCATGTTTTGTGAAGGGGATCAAATCCTTCTTTCCCTCATGAACATGCAGATCAGTCATCATTTGTTAGACGCATTTCTGCTGAATTTGTTGTTGTATTCTGTCTCTCAGTGTTACACCGAACATTCCATTGTTAGACCGATTTTTTTTGTGTGAGGGACGAACATTCCATTGTTAGACCGATCATTTCTGTGTGAGGGGCGAACATTCCATTGTTAGACCGATCATTTCTGTGTGAGGGGCGAACATTCCATTGTTAGACCGATCATTTCTGTGTGAGGGGCGAACATTCCATTGTTAGACCGATCATTTCTGTGTGAGGGGCGAACATTCCATTGTTAGACCGATCATTTCTGTGTGAGGGGCGAACATTCAGCATCAGCAGGGGAGCAAATACACATTTCCTTCACTGTATGTGTCAGCGGCCGACTGGCGGTAGCCTCTAGCAGCCCACTGGCCGGAATCCCTCAGGGCGCGGAGTCTAAGCCTCAGTCTGCTGGTTCACCAGTGCCCCTGATGGTGGGGATGGACTTGAAGCAGTCTGAGACCAGGTCGCGACCCCTGAGGAACACCAGCTGTGGTAGAGGCGGAAGCCAATGGCGTAGAGCAGGTGAGAGCCAGACGTGAAGAGGTATGTGTGGTCAGACAGGCCGGGTCAGTAACAGCGGAGCAGACAGTGCAGAGCGGCAGGCAGAAGAATAACAGGTCACAAGCCGGGTTCAGTAACAGGAGGTCAGGCAATCAGGAACAGGTAGAGAATAGTCAGGACGAGCCAGGGGTCAGAGCAGGAGAGGGCAGCAGTATCAGGAACAGGCTGGGTCGGCAACAAGGTATCAGGAACACAGGAACAGGAACATGACCATAAGGCGATTTGGAGATGCACAGGGCAGGTTTAAATAGGCCGCCCTGTGCTCTCATTGGTGCAGCTGCTATCGCTAGTGCACATGCGCAGCCGCCGCCGCGATCACCTAGGATTCAGTGCTCACCGCTGAGGCGCCGGGATCCCTGACAGTATGTTTTATAGCACTTCCAAAAAACCGAGTTTTGCTCATTTGTTTTGGTCATTTCTACCTTGTACTGAGTTTTTTTGTTTCTCTTTACCACAAATTTCTATTTTCAATAAAAACTATTGAAATAAAAAAGTAGGTACCCCAAGTAATACCGACACGGCTTTTACAGGGAATTCTGAGCTAGAGCAACGCTCAGGGATAACACTGAGGTGGTTAAGAATCTCCTTTGACAAGTAAATGAAGGACTTTTCTGCTTTTTATCCTTTTCTCTCCAGCAATTCATGTTTATTCCTGCTACAGAGCCCCAGAATTATCCCCAACAGTCTCCCAGTGCGCCTTCCCTCTGCTTTGTTGTTCTGTCTCGATAACTTCCTTCAAGTTTTATGTTTGCTTCAGAATTGCAAATAACTGCAGCGAACGTCGCAGATAATATTGAATTACTGCATATCTTGGCCTGACACCGATGATTGATTACACCTTGTCAGCTCCGGACTGAAGCAGACTTGCTACCTCACTTTAAATATTCCATTAAAAGTTTATGAAAGCCGGTGAGGTCTCTCTTCTGAAAGGATCAGTTTAAAGTTTGAGATGGATTGCCTGTCCTACTGGAGATGATCTTCAAGTCTCAGAGACTTCTTTATTATGTAAAGCAGAACCAGAGCGCTTCTTTGTTCAAATGTCGATGGCCATGTGCAAAAAGGAGTGCGCTATCAGTGCGAACAATATAAAAGTGTTAAATATGTCGGTTGTAACCATATCAACCGAGAACAGATTTAACCCCTTCCAGTCTGGACACTTTCCCCCCCTTCCAGTCCGGACACTTTCCCCCCCTTCCAGTCCGGACACTTTCACTCCCTTCCAGTCTGGACACTTTCACTCCCTTCCAGTCTGGACACTTCCCCCCCCCCCCCTTCCAGTCCGGACACTTTCCCCCCTTCCATTCTGGACACTTTCACCCCCTTCCAGTCTGGACACTTTCACCCCCTTCCAGTCTGGACACTTTCACCCCCTTCCAGTCCAGACACTTTCCCTCCTTTCCAGTCCGAATACTTTCCCCCCCTTCCAGTCCGGACACTTCCCCCCCCCCCTTCCAGTCCGGACATTTTCCCCCCCTTCCAGTCTAGACACTTTCACCCCCTTCCAGTCCAGACACTTTCCCCCCCCCTTCCAGTCCGGACACTTTCCCCCCCTTCCAGTCCGGACACTTTCCCCCCCTTCCAGTCCGGACACTTTCCCACCCTTCCAGTCTGGACACTTTCCCCCCTTCCATTCCGGACACTTTCACTCCCTTCCAGTCTGGACACTTCCCCCCTCCCCTTCCAGTCTGGACACTTTCACCCCCTTCCAGTCCGGACACTTCCCCCCCCTTCCAGTCTGGACACTTTCCCCCCCTTACAGTCCGGACACTTTCCCCCCCTTCCAGTCCGGACTCTTTCCTCCCCTTCCAGTCCAGACACTTTCCCCCCCTTCCAGTCCGGACACTTCCCCCCCCTTCCAGTCGGGACACTTTCCCCCCCCCCCCTTCCAGTCTGGACACTTTCCCCCCCTTCCAGTCTGGACACTTTCCCCCCCTTTCCAGTCTGGACACTTCCCCCCCCCCTTCCAGTCTGGACACTTCCCCCCCCCCCTTCCAGTCTGGACACTTTCCCCCCCTTCTTGTCTGGACACTTTCCCCCCCTTCTTGTCCGGACACTTTCACCCCCTTCCAGTCCGGACACTTTCCCCCCCCCCTTCCAGTCCGGACACTCCCCCTCCCCCTTCCAGTCCGTACACTTTCCCCCCTTCCAGTCGGGACACTTTCCCCCCTTCCAGTCGGGACACTTCCCCCCCCCCCTTCCAGTCGGGACACTTCCCCCCCCTTCCAGTCTGGACACTTCCCCCCCTTCCAGTCTGGACACTTTCCCCCCCCCCTTCCAGTCCGGACACTTTCACCCTCTTCCAGTCCAGACACTTCCCCCCCTTCCAGTCCGGACACTTTCACCCCCTTCCAGTCCGGACACTTCCCCCCCTTCCAGTCCGGACACTTCCCCCCCCCTTCCAGTCTGGACACTTCCCCCCCCCCCCCTTCCAGTCTGGACACTTCCCCCCCCTTCCAGTCTGGACACTTTCCCCCCCCTTCCAGTCTGGACACTTTTCCCCCCCTTCCAGTCTGGACACTTTCCCCCCCTTCCAGTCTGGACACTTTCCCCCCCCTTCCAGTCCGGACACTTTCACCCCCTTCCAGTCCGGACACTTCCCCCCCTTCCAGTCCGGACACTTCCCCCCCCCCTTCCAGTCTGGACACTCCCCCCCCTTCCAGTCTGGACACTTTCCCCCCCTTCCAGTCTGGACACTTTCCCCCCCCTTCCAGTCCGGACACTTTCCCCCCCTTCCAGTCTGGACACTTTCCCCCCTTCCAGTCCGGACACTTTCCCCCCCTTTCCAGTCCGGACACTTTCACCCCCTTCCAGTCCGGACACTTCCCCCCCTTCCAGTCCGGACACTTTCCCCCCCCTTCCTGTCCGGACACTTTCAGGATGGAGAGTGGGGGAAGAAATCAGGTAAATATTTCACATTTGCCAGCCCCTTCCTTTCCCAAATGAAGCCAATGAGTGATCTGTACCAATCACTGATTCATAGCTGAAGCGTAGTAAACTTTGTTTTCTTTGGAGGGCCCTGCCAGGTTGGCTGTATGGGGCCCCGTGCTTTCTAACAGCAGCCCTGCTGGTGGCACCCCCTTATCCACGGCCCTGCTGCAGAGAGAGCCACACAGGGGATCGGTTCCAGTAATTGCCCCCCCCCTGCCATGTCAGTTATTATCCCTGTCCACATCTGATTCAGATGGCATGGGCCCATACAGGAGTACTGGTGGTACCCCCTTATCTCTGGCCCTGAAATATGGCCAGGTTTGGATTTCCATCTCCGGCTCCATTTTTTTCTGTACTATAGTCATTGGAGCAGCGATTAGAACCTCACATGGGTTCTGCACTCCATATATCATTTTATACCCAATTACCACGGCTGTGCTTTATAGAAACAATAACAAGTAATGCAGATTAATAGGTTTTTGCTCGTTCGCCTGGTGCCTAAAGAGAAAAAAAAAATAAAAAACCTGCAGTAATTGTAATTAATGGAGGGTGTACTACCGATATCACACGTGTAATCACAACTGCCCCGGGGTGATGTGTGTAACGGTTCCGGGGAAAGTCAATAGCTCAATGATTGAAGGAACAATGAAATGAGAGCCGCGTTCTGCCGCCACACATTACACCAGACGCGCAGCACAGCCAATGCGTCCGAGGATAACATGCTCATTAAAATGTATACTGTCAGCTTACAAGAGAGCGATGCAACATTGATACATAGATCTTCAGATGGAGGGGGGGGGTCATTGCTAGGGGTTTTTTTTGTTTTTGTTTCTATTATGTAAATATGACCAAACTCTTAGAAAAGTATGCGGGAGGCTATTTAACCAGTTCAGCTCTCCCGGTGCACCCCCTACGGAGCCGATCAACTTTTCATTTCTACTAGGAGCCTATTCATTTGTTATTACTTAAAAATTTAAAAAAAAAACAAAAAAAAAAACAAGGGCTTTTTTATTGGTAATATTTTCATACAAAAATATTGATTTTGTAATGCAATCTATGGGCAATAAATAAGTAAATAAATAAGAAGCCTCACTGTTTTTTCTAATTTGATCAACGTTAGTTTTCTTTTTGTTTTTCTTTGTTTTTTTTTAATAATTGTTACTGTTTAGATACATAGGATCAGGGTCGGACTGGTAACTCATGGGGCCCCCAGGCAATAGGGGATCAGGGGGCCCCTGTGTCCTTGCCCAAACTCAAAAAAGCCTATGAAAAAGGTACCAGGAGCTTCTCATGGGGCCCCCTACTGACCCCGGGCCCTCGGACAGTGCCCGAGTTTCTAAATGGTCAGTCCGCCCCTGCAAAGGATACAATTTATTCTATAGTTTGTCCTGTTTAAAATCTAAAGCAATGCTTTTGTTATTTAAAAATGAAACACAAGGGTCTTCTTTTAAAATAACAAACGTCTTAGCTGTGGTTTTGCACAGAGCAGCCCCGCTCCTTCTAGGGTCCTTAATATTTGTATCACTTTAAAAAAAAAAAATACAAACAAGGGCTTTTTTTATTGGTAATATTTTCATACAAAAATATATTAATTTTGTAATGCAATCTAAGGGCAATAAATAAATCAGCAAATAAATAAAAAGCCTCACTTTTTTATTCTAATTTGATCAGTGTTATGCAGGCCATAGACGGTTCGAAAATCGGCCGAGTTTTCAGCCGAAAAAAAAAAGATTGGCCGATTTTTGCACCGTTAGTGGGTTAATTGGTCGGCTGTTTTTCAGGATTTTTTCACATTTTTTTTTATTGGTCCCGGGGGTGTAGAGGTTAAGTATTGCGCCCAGCAGTCCTCTCTACTGTAGGCCCCGGGGGTGTAGAGGTTAAGTATTGCGCCCAGCAGTCCTCTCTACTGTAGGCCCCGGAGGTGTAGAGGTTAAGTATTGCACCCAGCAGTCCTCTCTCCTATATGCCCCAGGGGTGTAGAGGTTAAGTATTGCGCCCAGTAATCCTCTCTCCTGTAGGTCCCGGGGGTGTAGAGGTTAAGTATTGCACCAACAGTCCTCTCTCCTGTAGGCCCCGGGGTATAGAGGTTAAGTATTGTGCCCAGTAGTCCTCTCACTTGTAGGCCCCGGGGTTGTAGAGGTTACGTATTGCACCCAGCAGTCCTCTCTCCTGTAGGCCCCGGAGGTGTAGAGGTTAAGTATTGCACCTAGCAGTCCTCTCTCCTGTAGGCCCCGGGGGTGTAGAGGTTAAGTATTTCACCCAGCAATCCTCTCTCCTGTAGGCTCCGGGGGTGTAGAGGTTAAGTATTTCACCCAGCAGTCCTCTCTACTGTAGGCTCCGGGGGTGTAGAGGTTAAGTATTGCGCCCAGCAGTCCTCTCTCCTGTAGGCCCCGGAGGTGTAGAGGTTAAGTATTGCACCCAGCAGTCCTCTCTCCTGTAGGCTCCGGGGGTGTAGAGGTTAAGTATTGCGCCCAGCAGTCCTCTCTCCTGTAGGCTCCGGGGGTGTAGAGGTACTCACAGTGTCCTTGTATCCTGTATCCTTGGCTAAACTATGTTCAGGCTTCTCACTGAGGCAGTTTCTTTCCCCGCTTTCAGACTGCCCTTTCCGGTGGACAGTAAAGCAGTGACTCCCTCTGTTAGCTTCCTTCCCTTTCTTCCAGCCTCCAGCGTGGAGGCAAAACCCCCTCCTTCTCCGGGGCCCTCCTCCCAGGTTACACAACAGCACCTCAGTTCTCTATCTTTTACCTGACTACCCTTGCTGGCATGGCTCTCTCATATTTATGGGCTGGTCTTCCCACACTGTCAGGTCTCCCTGTCTAGGATTGGTCAGACTCCAAAGAATATGCTGATCGAGGTCTCCACACCTCCGCCCACTGGCTTCTAGAAGCTTCCATAGGCCTCCAGAGCCAGGTGGAGTCTTTTAGCCTAACCTGAGCGTGACCCCCTACTCAGACATACTCACTTCAACTATTGAATGAGCCATTACATTTTCCTAACTCTCTAGCGCCACTAGAGGGCACTACACCAATATAACATACTGATCTATCTGTCTATCTATCTTTCTATCTATCTATCTATCTATCTATCTATCTTTCTATCTATTATCTATTATCTATCTATTATCTATTATCTATCTATTATCTATCTTTCTATCTATCTATCCCATATCTATCTATCTATTATCTATCTATCTATCTATCTATCTATCTATTATCTATCTATCTATCTATTATCTATCTATCTATCTATCTATCTATCTATCTATCTATCTATCTGTCTATCTGTCTATCTATCTATCTATCTATCTATCTATCTATTATCTGTCTATCTGTCTATCTATCTATCTATCTATCTATCTATCTATCTATTATCTATCTATCTATTATCTATCTATCTATTATCTGTCTATCTGTCTATCTATCTATCTATCTATCTATCTATCTATCTATCTATCTATCTATTATCTATCTATCTATCTATTATCTATCTATTATCTATCTATCTATCTATCTATCTATCTATCTATCTATTATCTATCTATCTATCTATCTATCTATCTATCTATCTATCTATCTATTATCTATCTATCTATTATCTATTATCTATCTATCTATCTATTATCTATCTATCTATCTATTATCTATCTATCTACCTATCTATCTATTATCTATCTATCTATCTATCTATCTATCTATTATCTATCTATTATCTATCTATCTATCTATTATCTATCGATCTATTATCTATCGATCTATTATCTATCTATCTATCTATCTATCTATCTATCTATCTATCTATCTATCTATTATCTATCTATTATCTATCTATTATCTATCTATCTATCTATTATCTATCTATTATCTATCTATCTATCTATTATCTATCTATCTATCTATCTATCTATCTATCTATCTATTATCTATTATCTATCTATCTATCTATTATCTATCTATCTATCTATCTATCTATCTATCTATCTATCTATCTATCTATCTATCTATCTATTATCTATTATCTATCTATTATCTATCTATCTATCTATCTATCTATCTATCTATCTATCTATCTATCTATCTATCTATCTCTCTATCTATCTATCTATCTATCTATCTATCTATCTATCTATCTATCAATCATCTATCTATCTATCTATCTATCTATCTATCTATCTATCTATCTATCATCTATCTATTATCTATCTATCTATCTATTATCTATCTATCTATCTATCTATCTATCTATCTATCTATCTATCTATTATCTATCTATCTATCTATCTATCTATCTATCTATCTATCTATCTATCCATCCATCTATATATCTATTGATCCCTCTTCGGTTCCATGGAGAGTACAATATAATCATTCCTCCTGCCTTTTGTGTAGAATCGCTCTGGGTTGTTATTGGCAACCATTGAAAAGCAAAATAAATAACTTGCGGCGTCGTGCTGCGTTCGGGGAGAATTATTTATAGAAATGGTGTCAGTAAAGAGAATATCTATATCCTGTAAGCTGCGGAGTAACTCGTTGTGATACAGACAAATCTTCGGGGCCGCATCTGTTTGTACCTTCCCCCGTCTGCCGCTCACCTGTCATTACCTTCACATGTTAACACGAAACGCGAAACAGAAAGATCAACAGCGCCCGGATCAGACGGCATTAACCTCTTCCCGGCACAACGCACGCCGCCTGCGCCAATCACATTACATTTACATACCGAGAACAGACGATGTTTAAAGGACGACTTCCCCCGGAATACAGAGAAGTCTGAAGAATGCCGAGATATGTACAGATGAAGCCTCCATTCTTCACGGCATTTACTAGTAGACTTGCGATTCGTTCTGTTACGAGTCGAACTTCAGAGAAAATTTTTGTTATTCGAAGATTCGGAAGTATCCAAACCTCCGAATCACAATAGTAACGAGTTTCAACAGATCCAAAATAAATTCCAACGAAAACTAGAATCCGTTCATTTCATTCATTAGCAACTTCAGAGGGTCTTGTAAGTTATAATTATTAATATTAATATTTTGATAACATTGTGATTGATATCCGCTTCGTGCCGTTGGAGCGCATTCCAAGGTGTGGGAGGGTCCCTTTGAGGTCCGTCTTTCCTCTCGCTTCCTGTTTCGAGCATGCCCTCGGCTTACTGTCGATTAGGGGGAGTGTCCCTCTGAGCTCAACTCACCATGCCCCTGACGACATCATTTTGATGACGAAATGCGTAGGGCGTAGCCATGTGACGTCACCGTGCTCTGGAAGGACGGCGGCCATCTTGTCGGTTAGAAACATCCTGTTTTACCATGCTGGTTGTTTTATTCACTGATGTACGTGGAACCTAAATACATTTATTTTGATAACATTGTGATCGATAATCCCTTCATGCTGTTGGAGCGCATTCCAAGGTGTGGGAGGGTCCCTTTGAGGTCCGCCTTACATCTCACATCTTGTTTCGGGCATGCCTTCTGCTTACTGGAACGCATCTCGATTAGGGGGGAGTATCCCTCCGAGCTCTATTTATTGGTAGCGATGCGTCATGCTGGAGACGCCCCTGACAACATTGTTATGATGATGAAACGCGTAGGTTGGAGCCTCGCCGTGTGACGTCATCATGCTCTGGAGGGAAAGCAGCCATCTTGTTGGTTAGAAACATCCTGTTTTACCATCCTGGTTGTTTTATTCACTGATGTACGTGGAACCTAAATACATTTATTTTGCTAACATTATGATTGATATCCCCTTCGTGCCTTTGGAGTGCATTCCAAGGTGTGGGAGGGTCCCTTTGAGGTCCGTCTTGCCTCTCACATTCTGTTTCGAGCATGCCTTCCACTTACTGGAATGCATCTTGATTAGAGGGGAGTGTCCCTCCGAGCTCTGTTTATTGGTAGCAATGCGTCACGCTGGCCATGCCCCTGACAACATCATTTTGATGACAAAACGCGTAGGGTGGAGCCTCGCCGTGTGACGTCATCACTCTAAATACATTTATTGAATTGTATTTTAACCCCTTGGCGCCGGCGCCTCCAGGCCCTTTAAGGGTTTTAGAAGCCAGGAAGTGTGGTGGGGCTGTAATTCACCGTCACGGTGGTCACATGATTGGGAAAGGTCCCGATCGAAAGAGGAGATCTGGACCTTTCTGTGAGTATCGGACATGTTTGCAGGGAGCTTGCAGGGCGCGCGCTCTCAGCACATATGTTTTTGTTAATTGCATGCAAATGTGCGGCCGTTCAGCGTCAAGGCCCAGACCCCGGGAGGTCGCACATTTGCGTGCGGATGGCGTGAAGAGGTTAAATACTACACTATGGCTTTCCTCTTTACTCATTCCCTGAGCATCGGATGGGAGTTTCTGCCATTTGGAGGTAGAGAAGCTACTTATTACTCTGGAGGGGATCTCTACTGACGATCGATTGCTGCATTTGATGTTATATCACACTGCTCATGTTGATCGCCCTTTGTACGGTCAAACTGTCTGCTAAGAGGCCAATCTGTTTGGGTGTATGGTGATGGCTTTTTGGATTGAACTTTTCCTCTTATGCACCTGTTTCCATTCATTTGGGAATTCACATGGACTTTATTGTATTTAACCCCTTGATGCCGAGCGACCGCATATTTGCGTGCAATTAGAAAATACATATGTGCTGAGAGCATGCGCCTTGGGTGCTCCCAGCACATATGTCCACGACTCACAGAAAGGTCCTGATCTCCCCTTTCGATCGGGAACTTTTCCGATCATGTGACATGACCCTAAAACACCTTGATTTCCAACACCTTGTGGAATCTATGCCATGAAGAATGAAGGCAGTTCTGAAGGCAAAAAGGGCTCCAACCCGGTACTAGCCAGGTGTGCCTAATATAGTGGCTGCTGTGTCCATAGATTGTAGTAGGTGTCCCCTTTGGAAGACTTCCTACTTGATGGAAACATTTACGCACCCCTGATTAGTAGGGTGTAGGTCCTTGGACTTACTTGATAGTCTTGGGTGGGAAGGCAAATGGCCTTGTGGTCAGGTTCTCCCCCTCCTATGGGGTCCCTCTTTGGGGTAGCCCTACCAAGTACTTGGATGTACCCAGGTCCCCTAAACAATGGAGTCCACCTGGTTTGGGTGAACCACAAGTACCCTATTCACCATCAGGAATCTTGTGTCCCGGGAGACTGAGTGAGCTAAAAAAAAAATTGAAAAAAACCTGTTTCACTCTATCCAAAACTGAAGATTTTTGAAAATGTTTAGTAACACTTTAATCTGTGGCATCTCAGTTACCGTATGAAGTCAATGCCGGGATTGCATGTTATATGTTTGAATATAAGCCACATTGACATGATTTCCATCATCAGTACGAAACGTGAGGGGGATTACAGACCCAGCATGGAAGATGTGATTTCATTATCACGGTGTTAGTATGGTGTGGTGTGTGGTTATTATTATTATTATTATTATTATACAGGATTTATGGCGCCAACAGTTTGCGCAGCACTTTACAATATAACGGGAGACAGTACAATTACAATACATTTCAGTACAGAAGGAATAGGAGGGCCTGGCTCGTGGAGCTTACAATCTAAAGGAAGGGGGAGGTGATACAAAAGGTGATGGCTGCGGGGGATGATCTGATGGAGGTGATTCAAGTACAGTTCTGAGGTGGAGGTGGGCTTCCCTGAAGAAGTGAGTTTTCAAAGATCGCCTAAAGGCAGACAGGATGGGGGTTGACCGGACGTGCCGTGGTAGGGAGTTCCAGAGG
Organism: Staurois parvus; assembly: GCF_062004578.1. Taxonomy (NCBI): domain Eukaryota; kingdom Metazoa; phylum Chordata; class Amphibia; order Anura; family Ranidae; genus Staurois; species Staurois parvus. The sequence goes on from NW_028320967.1 coordinate 25,374, forward strand.
ATGGGAGAGGCTCTGGAGAAGTCCTGGAGGTGAGCGTGGGAGGAGGTGATGAGGGAGCTAGAGAGGATGATATCATGGGAGGAGCGGAGTGGGCGATTTGGGCGGTATCTGTGGATGAGGTCGGTGATGTAGCTAGGGGCAGTGTTGTGGATGGCTTTGTAAGCTGTGGTTAGTATTCTGAATTTTGGGTTATTGGAAGCCAGTGAAGGGATTGGCAGAGAGGGGTGGAGGACACTTAATGGAGGGCAGTGGAGGGATTGGCAGAGAGGGGTGGAGGACACTTAATGGAGGGCAGTGGAGGGATTGGCAGAGAGGGGTGGAAGACACTGAATGGAGGGCAGTGGAGGGATTGGCAGAGAGGGGTGGAGGATAATGAAAGGAGGCCAGTGGAGGGATTGGCAGAGAGGGGTGGAGGACACTGAATGGAGTCCAGTGGAGGGATTGGCAGAGAGGGGTGGAGGACACTGAATGGAGGCCAGTGGAGGGATTGGCAGAGAGGGGTGGAGGACACTGAAAGGAGGCCAGTGGAGGGATTGGCAGAGAGGGGTGGAGGACACTGAGTGGAGGCCAGTGGAGGGATTGGCAGAGAGGGGTGGAGGACACTGAATGGAGGCCAATGGAGGGATTGGCAGAGAGGGGCAGCAGTCGCTGATCGGTTGGTAAGGTGTATGAGTCTAGCAGCAGCATTCATAATAGACTGAAGGGGGTGTGGCCTGTGTAATGGTAGACCAGTGAGGAGGGAGTTGCAGTAATTGAGGCGGGATATAACCAAGGCGTGGATAAGTTGTTCTGTGGTGTCATTGGTCAGGAAGGGGCGGATTTTGGAAATGTTCCGGAGGTTGAGGCGGCAGGATTTAGCCAGTGAGTGGATGTGGGGCCCAAAGGAGAGGTCAGAGTCTAGGATTATGCCCAGCATGCTGGCATGAGGGGAAGGACCAATGGTTGTGCTGTTGATCTTGATGTTAAAGTCATGAGTGGGGGATTGGGGGGAGGTAATATTACAAGCTCAGTTTTTGAAAGATTGAATTTAAGGTAGTGATGTGACATCCATGCTGATATGAGTATAGAGAGAGAAAAGGCGGGGCCCAAGGACAGAACCTTGGGGTACCCCAACAGAAAGAGGAAGCGGGGCGGAGGAGAAGGAGTTGTATGTGACACTGAAAGTGCGCTGAGAAAGGTAAGAGGAGAACCAGGAGAGAGCAGAGTCATGGAGGCCGATGGAGTGGAGTTAATTTGGTTAATACGGGTTTTTTTTCTTTCAGATTTGAGGTGTTTGTGGTTTAACCTCTTAATATGGCCCTTAAAGGGGTTTCTGATGTCGGAGTTTATGATCATGTGACCGCCATGATTGCCGGTCACAGCAGTCACATGATGGGAAAGCGCCCTGTTGTAAGTAGTGATCTGGAGCTTTCCGTTAGGTGTCGGTAACTGTGCTGGGAGCGTGGGAGCGGGCAGGGTGCGCACTCTAGGCACAGATATATTTACATTTTGGTACGCAAATATGCAGCCTCTAGGCCTCAAGGCCCACCCACCAAAAGGTCGCATATTTGCGTACTCTCGGCGCTAAGGGGTTAAAGTGGTATTTCCATTAAGGAGAAGAAAAGAGGCAAGTTCTGTTGAAAAGCCCTCTGCCGCCAGAACAACACTCCGTCCTTTGTAGCTGTTATGGTAACATCCCCTGGCAGGTGACATGGGCTCACCCAAAACGCAATGTCTTTAACAGCGCTCCTAGTGGTGGAGATGGCCCAGGAGTCCTAGTCACCTTCATTGCTCTTAACTGCAGGCTGGTACCAGATCACTCATTCCCCTGTGCTCCATACCTCTAAGACCTCTATACTGCCCCCTGTGCTCCATACCTCTAAGACCTCCATTCTGCCCCCTGTGCTCCATACCTCTAAGACCTCCATTCTGCCCCCTGTGCTCCATACCTCTAAGACCTCCATTCTGCCCCCTGTGCTCCATACCTCTAAGACCTCCATTCTGCCCCCTGTGCTCCATTCCTCTAAGACCTCCATACTGCCCCCTGTGCTCCATACCTCTAAGACCTCCATTCTGCCCCCTGCGCACCATACCTCTAAGACCTCTATTCTGCCCCCTGTGCACCATACCTCTAAGACCTCTATTCTGCCCCTGTGCACCATACCTCTAAGACCTCTATTCTGCCCCCTGTGCACCATAAGTCTAAGACCTCTATTCTGCCCCCTGTGCACCATACCTCTAGGTCCTCCACTCTGCTTCCTGTGCACCATACCTCTACGACCTCAACTCTGCCTCCCCTGTACACCATACCTCTAAGACATCCATTCTTCCCCCCGTGCACCATACCTCTAACACCTTCACTCTGCCTCCTGTGCACCATACCTCTAAGATCTCCACTCTGCCTCCTGTGCACCATGCCTCTAAGACCTTCACTCTGCCCCCCCCCCCTTTCACCATACCTCTAAGACCTCCAATCTGCCTCCTGTGCACCACACCTCTAAGATCTCCACTCTTCCCCCTGTGCACCATACCTCTACAACCTCCACTCTGCCTCCTGTACACCATACTTCTTAGACCTCCTATCTGACCCCTGTGCACCATACCTCTAAGACCTCCATACTGCCCCCTGTGCACCATACCTCTAAGACCTCCATACTGCCCCTTGTGCACCATACCTCTAAGACCTCCATACTGCCCCCTGTGCACCATACCACTAAGACCTCCACTCTGTCCCCTGTGCACCATACCTCTAGGACCTCTATTCTGCCCCTTGTGCACCATACCACTAAGATCTCTACTTTGTCCCCTGTGCACCATACCACTTAGATCTTCACTCTGCCCCTTGTGCACTATACCTCTAGGACAGGGGTGGGCAAACTTTTTGACTTGAGGGCCGCAATGGGTTCATATATTGGACCCGGGGGCCGGACCAAGAGTAGATGAATGATGTGTATGTGTCATCCATAGTAAGTATAGTAATATTCCCCCATAGTAAGCATAGTAATTCATCCCCCATATAGTAATTCATCCCCCATATAGTAATTCATCCCCCATAGTAATTCATCCCCCATAGTAATTCATCCCCCATAGTAATTCATCCCCCATATAGTAATTCATCCCCCATATAGTAATTCATCTCCCATATAGTAATTCATCCCCCATAAGTAATTCATCCCCCATATAGTAATTCATCCCCCATAGTAATTCATCCCCCCTATAGTAATTCATCCCCCATAGTAATTCATCCCCCATATAGTAATTCATCCCCCCTATAGTAATTCATCCCCCATAGTAATTCATCCCCCATATAGTAATTCATCCCCCATATAGTAATTCATTCCCCATAGTAATTCATCCCCCATATAGTAATTCATCCCCCATATAGTAATTCATCCCCCCCATAGTAATTCATCCGCCACATAGTAATTCATCCCCCATATAGTAATTCATCCCCCCTATAGTAATTCATCCCCCATAGTAATTCATCCCCCATAGTAATTCATCCCCCATATAGTAATTCATCCCCCATATAGTAATTCATCCCCCATATAGTAATTCATCCCCCATAGTAATTCATCCCCCATATAGTAATTCATCCCCCATATAGTAATTCATCCCCCCTATAATAATTCATCCCCCATATAGTAATTCATCCCCCATAGTAATTCATCCCCCATATAGTAATTCATCCCCCATATAGTAATTCATCCCCCATATAGTAATTCATCCCCCATAGTAATTCATCCCCCCTATAATAATTCATCCCCCATATAGTAATTCATCCCCCATAGTAATTCATCCCCCATATAGTAATTCATCCCCCACATAGTAATTCATCCCCCATATAGTAATTCATCCCCCATAGTAATTCATCCCCCATATAGTAATTCATCCCCCATATAGTAATTCATTCCCCATATTAATTCATCTCCATATTAAGTCCCCAAGTCCCCCCTGTGTCAATTCACTTACCTTTACTCCGCGCGTTCCTCTCGCCGTGTCCCCGCGCCGTTCCGGTGTAGCATGAAAATCTGTCTCCTATGAGAATCTGTCCCCCTCGACGTATCTGCGCATGTGCCAGTTTCAGGCTTTAGCAGCCGATCGGCGATCTCCGGCACATGCGCAGATACGTCGAGGGGGACAGATCCTCATAGGAGACAGACTTTCATGCTACACCGGTCTTCAGGGTGGACTGTGAGGGGAGCCTAGCTCCGCGGGCCGGATTAAAAGGTCCGCCGGGCCGTATACGGCCCGCGGGCCGTAGTTTGCCCATTGCTGCTCTAGGACCTCCACTCTGCCCCTTGTGCACCATACCTCTAGGACCTCCACTCTGCCCCCTGTGCACCATACCTCTAGGACCTCCACTCTGCCCCCTGTGCACCATACCTCTAGGACCTCCACTCTGCCCCCTGTGCACCATACCTCTAGGACCTCCACTCTGCCCCTTGTGCACCATACCTCTAGGACCTCCACTCTGCCCCCTGTGCACCATACCTCTAGGACCTCCACTCTGCCCCCTGTGCACCATACCTCTAGGACCTCCACTCTGCCCCCTGTGCACCATACCTCTAGGACCTCCACTCTGCCCCTTGTGCACCATAGCTCTAGGACCTCCACTCTGCCCCTTGTGCACCATACCTCTACAACCTCCACTTTGCCCCCTGTGCACCATACCTGTAAGACCCCCAATATGCTCTGGGTCAGCACTGTGTTGCCTGTATACATTTCTAATTTAGGAGGTTATATTTCTGCTCCTAATTTATGATTTCAGTTAGCTCTAGTAGTGGAGAATTGCACCATCTAGAACAGTGTTTTTCAACCTTTTTTGTGCAAAGGCACACTTTTTTCATGAAAAAAATCACGAGGCACACCACCATTAGAAAATGTTAAAAAAATTTACCTCTGTGCCTATATTGACTATATATAAAGTAATTCTCTTGAATAGGAATCAAACACAAAGAAATTATTTTATAATTACTTTATTATGAAATAATAAAGTATTTTATAATTGGACCCGGGGGCCGGACCAAGAGTAGATGAATGATGTGTATGTGTCATCCATAGTAAGTATAGTAATATTTCCCCATAGTAAGCATAGTAATTAATCCCCCATATAGTAATTCATCCACCATAGTAATTCATCCCCCATAGTAATTCATCCCCCATAGTAATTCATCCCCCATATAGTAATTCAGCCCCCATATAGTAATTCATCCCCCATATAGTAATTCATCCCCCATATAGTAATTCATCCCCCATAGTAATTCATCCCCCATAGTAATTCATCCCCCATATAGTAATTCATCCCCCATATAGTAATTCATCCCCCATATAGTAATTCATCCCCCATAGTAATTCATCCCCCATAGTAATTCATCCCCCATATAGTAATTCATCCCCCATAGTAATTCATCCCCCATAGTAATTCATCCCCCATATAGTAATTCATCCCCCATAGTAATTCATCCCCCATAGTAATTCATCCCCCCTATAGCAATTCATCCCCCATAGTAATTCATCCCCCATATAGTAATTCACCCCCCATATAGTAATTCATCCCCCATATAGTAATTCATCCCCCATAGTAATACATCCCCCATATAGTAATTCATCCCCCCTATAGTAATTCATTCCCCATATTAATTCATCCCCCATATTAAGTCCCCAAGCCCCCCGTGTCAATTCACTTACCTTTGCGCCGCGCGTTCCTCTCGCCGTTCCGGTGTAGGTCTCCTATGAGGATCTGTCCCCCTCGACGTATCTGCGCATGTGCCAGTTTCAGGCATTAGCAGCCGATCGGCAATCTCCGGCACATGCGCAGATACGTCGAGGGGGACAGATCATCCTGACAGTATCACGCTCCGTGGGCCGGATTAAAAGGTCCGCCGGGCCGTATACGGCCCGCGGGCCGTAGTTTTCCCGTCTATTTGTGAGCCGAGGCAATTTTTCCCACGGCACACCAGACAATATCTCATGGCACACTAGTGTGCCGCGGCACAGTGGTTGAAAAACGCTGATCTAGAAGAACAGTTCATAGTTCCAAAAACAACTGCTGAACAGACAAAGGGCTCGATGCCTTAAACGAGCGTCAAAGTAAAATAATCGCTCCATACATTTCACCTAGATATGACAGTACATCGACTCCCGGCTTAACTGCATCCCTAATTCTCATTTATATTGACGCGGAACAAATTGTTGGTTCACACGGTTGGCACTTACAGGCTCGGCTGTGACAATGAGTTCTGCATTAAAGGCTTTGTGATCTGATGTTTCCTCGCTTGGAGGTTAACAAGTGACCTTCCGAAGCCGACCGTTTAGACGGCGATCTACCAGCTAGAAAGAGAATGACCTACTTGTTAAATTAATGGTGACATGACGGGTTCCTTTTGTCCGGCAAACCTTTATTTTTATTCTGGCTGAGAAAATGAATAGCAAGCCAGATGGTATTACATAGAACTATAAATGTGTCACAGATTTCAGATAAATATATTCTCCACCGGCTATAAAAAGGGCAAGATAAACAATAAAAGATGATGCAAGGCATACCGTGGGGTGGATTTACTAAAGACAAATTGGCTGTTCACTTTGCAAGCGAATTTTCCCTTAAAGCCGAATTTCAGGAATGGCAATTTTGTTTTACATAGTTACATTTATCCAAAGTGAGAGCGCATGTGCCATATGTAACGGAGCCGACCCCAGACTGCACATGGGTACTTCCGTTAGAATACCGCTTCCCCGTCCGAACACCGACCACGGACACCACCGCTGACCATACAAGACTAGACGACACCAATCTTGAAGTAAACCAGGAAATAGACTACTTTATTTTAACAGATACAAGATATATACATTCAAGGGGACAATCCCCCCTCCCTGCATAATGACAGAGGGCGGGGCAATCTACATTTAGTAACAAGAGACGCACCAACAGACAGTCCCATCAGGAGGGAGGGCTGCTGGAGACACCCCCCACCAAGCCATTACACACAAACACATACATCCCATAATAGTTTGCTCCGAAGCAAGACACACAATAGAACAATGGGATGCAACCACACGACACCAAACAATCCACAACAATTGATCCCTTATGATTAAATTGATGACGAAACGCATCAAGGGAAGTGACGTCAAGACGCACATGGGAACCGGAAGTTGACCGGCGGCCATTTTGGAAAAGGGCAAAGTACATCTTCAGATCTCTGGATGTTTTTCCTGGATGGCAGCAGGTTTCCACTTGGTACTTATGCGATTTTAAAGTGTTATTAATGTGAGCAGTTATATTAACCGCATGCCGCCCAGCCACTGTACATATATACGGCGGCAGGGCGGCACTCACAGGCAAAACCACGTTTTAAGACGTGTGTTTTGTAAACAAATAGGGGGCGCGCGCGAGGCGTGCTGCCGCCCTATTTGTCCCGCGGATCACCGCCGCAGATGTCAGTCGCCGGGTCACAGCTGCTTCTTAGCGGCTATGTCCCGGCGATCGGCGGCAAACAGTGACAGAGAGCACAGCTGAAGTAGCTGTGCTGTCTGTCACTTCCCTGTCAGCTCGAGGATGAGCTGATCAAGACAGAAGAGTTTCTCTTTCTCGATCAGCCTTGTCCTGCCCAGTACACCCCCCGCCCCCTAGTAAAACACTCCCCCCTCACTCCTATAACCCTTCCCTGCTAAATAAAGTTAACCCCTTCCTCCCCAGTGCCATTAGTACAGTGTCGGTGGTTTTTTTTTTTTTTTTTTCACTGATCACTGTATTAGTGTTTTGGGGATGTCAGTGACCCCAAGTCAATACCCCCCAATGTCAGAATGTCCGCCGCAGTCCATAAGTTGCTGCCATAAGTCCCTGATCACCGCCATAATTCGCTGATCGCCGCCATTATTAGTATAAAAAAAACCCTAAAAATCCCAGTATCTTTCCCGCCATTTGTAAACGCTATAACTTTCACGTAAACCAATTAATTTACACGTATAGTAATGCCCGTAGCGAAAAAAGGAAAGGAAAATTAGCGCAGGGCAGGCATGACTAGGCCTAGAGTGGGAAGGAGAATAGGAAAGGGTTAATGATGTGCCAGGGGGGTGTGGAAAAGGATAGATGGGTGTGCTGGTTGGTGGAGAGAGAGCGTGGGTGGGCTCTGCCGCACCTTAGGGTGGGGTGTCCCAGGGGGGGGAGGCATCATTTCGGACCTGGACGTTGGTGAGTGAGATTCCCTCCCGCCCTCCCCTGTTATAGGGAGTTTTGTGTTCCTCTCGGGGGACAGGGGGTTGTTTCGGTCTTGGGCGGTTGTTGGTCTTGGAGGCGGTTCTTATCTTGGAGGTACAGATAATGGTGTGGGACCCATCGGTGGTATGGGGGGCCCGGGGACATTCCAGTTAACCAAGGTTTAACTGGAAGGTGGTGGTGCTGCACTGCGGACGGTATGGTTGTCTCCGAGCTGGTTGGTTGCGGCTGGAGGCCTTTGTGTAATATGGTTGTCCGCAGGTGCATTTCATATCATTTTGGTGGGGTGCCTTCGAAGACCAACAACAACAACTCTGTATGTTTCTGTTATAAGGAATGGTTGGTGTTAAAAAATGTTTGTTAATAAAAGGCCATGTTGGCCATTTACTCCAAAATTGGTGTCATGGTTTTTATTTAAGTATAGTAAGGGGGGAATTTGGATGACCTATCTCTGGTGCTCTAGTCATGTTTTTTTTTTTAGCAAAGACATGTCGCAGAATGCATTTTGGCCGAAATTTATGACTAAATTTGATTTTTGCATTTTTTTTTTTACTGGGCATGTTTTATAGCAAAAAGTCCAAAATATTGTTTTTTTTTCCTCAGAATCGTCAGCCTTTTTTTTTAAAGCGCAAAAATAAAAACCGCACAGGTGATAAAATACCACCGAAAGAAAGCTCAATTTGTGGGGGAAAAAAGGATGTAAATTTCAGTTATGTACCGTATTGCATGACCGCGCAATTGTCCGTTAAACTAGCGCAGCGCTGGATAGCAGAAAAATGGCGTAAATTGCAGTATCTATACCATAATTTGTAGACGCTATAACTTCCACACAAAGCAATCAATATACACTTATTGGGATTTTTTTTACCAAAAACATGGAGCAGAATACATTTTGGCCTAAATTTATAACCAACTTTGAGTTTACTATATATTTTTTATAGCTGAAAGTAAAAAAATATCGTCTTTCTTCAAAATTTTTGGCCTTTTTATGTTTATAGCGTGAAAAATAAAAAGCGCACAGATGATCAAATACCACCGAAAGAAAGCTCTATTTGTGTGAAAAAAAAGGACGTAAATTTCGTTTGGGTGCAGCATTGCATGACCGCGCAATTATCAGTTGAATTAGTGCAGCGCCGAGTAGCAAAAAGAGGCGTGGTCATTAAGGGGGGGGGTAAATCCTCAGGAGGGCGAGGGGTTAAAGTATATTGGATCTTAACATTTTTGGTGGAATGACACTATTTTGTCCCTCATATTATTTACATCTATATGGTGCCGGATATACGGGGATACATGGAGTATCATGACTAATGGATCTGGATACGTTATGAAGAGAATGTAGATATTGTGGAGTTCTACAAGAGGGTCATCTCCCACCAGCATATATATGATATTGAAGGCATTTTTGGTTCTGATTATTGGTAGGGGTATGCATTCCTTACCACTATTAGAAGTGTCACAGTGTTAGTGTGAATATGAGCACTGAAAAGTGATTCACATACACAGTGTTTTTCATTGTTTGGATTCACCGTTTTTTCTCACTTTACTCACTTTTTCACAAAATAATAGTTTTGTTTTGCTTTTATGTCACCTGAGTGATGTCTCTATAGTTATGATATTTAAAGGATAATGCACTATGTGATTTTTTCTTTTTTTTTGAGGGTATATTGCTGTGGAATATATTGGAAGAACTACAATCCTTTGGACACTTGTTTCTTCATTGCTAAGAAAATTAGCTTTTATTTTGAGAACATTTTAGGATCTGGACTTTACTTGTGTAGTTATTAATAGAGGATTTTTCATTTTTTTCATTTTTTATTTATTTTATTCATTTAACCTCTTGCCGTCCGCCTGCTGTTTATAAACGGCAGGGCGGTGGCACTCCAGGGGCGGGTTGCCGTTCCTAAACGGCACCCGCCTTTTCTAGCTGTGCGCGCTCCCTAGGAGCGCGCACCACCGCGATCCGGTGTCCGCTGTGTCCTCCGGACACAGCGAAACACCGATCGTCGGACGGGACCTCTGTACGAGGTCCCGGTCATGTGATAACTGATTGGCGAATCAGTGATCACATGCAAAGTAGTAAGCAAGATGTCACTTGTGACATCATTGCTTACTACGTGTGAAATCTGTGAATGATCACAGAGGTCACATGGTACAAGGCTATTCGCAACAGCCTTGTACCATGTGACAAGCTGTGACCAATCACAGCTCACTCAGTATTTCTCAATGACTGCAAGAATGCAGACAGAGAGAAAGAGAAATGATTGCTTTTACATCCTATATGGGTGTAAAAGCAATCAGTGTAAAAAAAAAAAAAAAAATCTTCATCACCCCCCACAAGTAGTACAGTGTCACCATGGTGACACTGTACTGCTAGGGTGACAGTATGTAAAAATAAAAAATAAAAATAAAAAATAATATAAAAAAAAATAAAATAAAAATGTAAAAAAAAATGTTTAAAAATTATAATGTTTGGTTATAAACTAATTTGGATTTTTTTTTTTTTACTAAAAAAATAACGGAATAAATTTTGGCCAAGATTTAGGATGAAATATTATTTATTTGCAAAATTTTATAAAAAAAAACACTTTTTTTCAAAATTTTTGGACTTTTTCATTTACATAGTAAAAAAAATAAAAATCCCAGCGGTGAATAAATACCACCAAAATAAAGCTTTATCTGTCTCAAAAAAATGGTAAAAAATTCATATGGGTACAGTATTGCATGACCGCGCAATTGTCATTCAAAGTGTGATAGCGCTGAAAGCTGAAAATTGCCCTGGACAGGAAGGGGGTAAAAGTGTCCAGACAGGAAGTGGTTAAAGCACTTTCTGTTTATCAATCAACAACCCCCCACCCCAATATTAGGACAGATCACCCTGTACCCCTAACAGGCACAGGGTGACTTACACATAAGAGGGATATGGGGAGCTGAGACAGGGGTCTCCCCACCTCTCCAAAGTGAGCTGTGCTCCATGGGCCCCCCACCCAAAGTGACTCCCGTCACACCATACCTGTGGGATCCCTCTAGAAGATGGAAATCGCTGTAGTTGGCATCACTGCTACATTGCTACTACACCACTTCCAGGTCCCATGCCAACTGGCTGCCCTGCTGCTTACTGAACACAGGAGCTTGATCTCTCACCATGGGCGCCATTCCTCAATATTTACAAAGCAATGTCTATGTGGATGATGTGGCGATTGTCCCCGTCCCGCCTCAGTACTTCTTCCAATCAGAGAACAGTCTGCAATCACAGAGAAAATGCAAAGTGCTCCCTGCCCGTGCCAAGCAGGCAATCACCTGTGTTCACAATGCAATGGGACAGCCACTTGGCAGAGGACCCAGAAGCTAGTGGAGATCACTACAGTAGCTGTGCTGAGTACGGTGACTTCCAGCTTCCACAGAGATCCCACAGGTCTGGCTGATATGAGGTGGTGTCAAAAAGTTTTGAGTGTTGTAACACGCCAACAGATGGCAGCACAGAGCTGCATGCACAGTCACAGGGAGCGCCAACCTTTGAAAATCAGCCTGCCAAAAGACATTGCCCTGTGTACATCGGGAGCTGTGCAACTGGTGCTATTCTGACCACGTGCTTTACCACGCCTGCTATTTCATCACGGACAGCAAGATAGAACAAAGAGCAAACGAGAAATTCTGCATGAAACTGGGCAAATCTGCCACAGAGATGTTTGATATGATTCGGCAAGTTTACGGCAATGTAGCAATGAGTCGTTCGAGGTGTTTTGAGCGGCACGTGCGCTTCAAGAGTGGAAGAACATCACTGGAGGACAATGAGAGATTAGGAAGACCTTTTAAACCATTCGGCAACTTGTGCATGATGATTGTCAGAGAACATTCCACCACATTGCTGCCATTGTCGGTGTGTCATACGGAACAGTCCAGACAATCGTCACGTGGGATTTGAACATGCGCCGGGGGGCTGCCAAGTTGGTCCCCAGGCTGCTGACCCAGGAGCAGAAGGAACACTGCGTCGAAGGCTGCCAAGAACTTTGTCAGCGTGCCGTGGATGACTCGTCTTTCATGTCGAGGATCATTGCTGGTGATGAAACTTGGGTGTACAGGTTTCACGCAGAATTTCACGTTTGATGTTTGTTCTCCAGGAAGAAATAGTAGACGTGGTAACACACGTGGTCAGAATAACACCAGTTGCACAGCTCCCGATGTACACAGGACTCTGTCTTTTAGCACACTGACTTATGAAGGTTGGTGCTCCCTGTGTTTGTGTGTGCAGGTTTGTGCTGTCATCTGTTGGCATTTTACAAAACTAGTTTTGAAACTTTTTGATACCTCCTCGTACATACTTGCACTGGTCCAAGCAGAACCAATATAACCATGAAAAATCGGCTTCTTTACCCCGGGCTGTTATGGCTCATCTGGCATACTTGAACATTATGGCAAACGTATCTGCTGCAATGACAGCCTTTCTGGCTGCTCCACAGTTGCCGGTGCCAGCTTCTCTTCTTCACCTAGCACCTTCTTTCGTTGGCCATTGGGCAACCCATGATAAAACAACATCTGGGCTTGTGCGATTGGGTTGCATATGACGGCACTCAAGTCCCTCCACCCCAAACTAATCAAACCATATCTTTATGGAGCTGGTTTTGTGCGCAGTCATGCTGGAATAGAAAAGGACCTTTCCAAAACTACTGCCATGAGGCTGGAAGCACAGAGGAAGGCTAGAAGTCCTCCTATCTGAAATAGTATTTGTGAGGTCAGGAACTGATGTCGTGTGAGAAGACTTGGCTCCCAATTGGCATTCCAATTCATCCCAAAATGTTCAGTAGGATTGAGGTCAGGACTGAGGTTCCTCCACACCCAACTGGTCCAACCATGTCTTTGTGGAGCTGTGTTTGCACACCGGGGCACAGTCATGCTGTAACAGAAAAGGACCTTTATCGAACTGTTACCACAAGGTTGGAAGAGTACAATCGTCTACAATGTCTTTGTAAATCCCCTTCAAAATCACCCCTTGTGTCTGCCCCCCCCTACTCACCTCCAAGCATCATCTCTAGTCTACTCCCGCTTCCAATCTCCCAATACTGCCCCTTTTAGAAAATACAGAACAGGTGGTGCTAAATAATTCACTAAGTAAATTCCCCCAGCAACAATAGACCCACCCCAGCAACAGTGGATCCCCCACAACATAACACCCCCCAGAAACAACAGACTCCCAACAGCAACAATAGATCTCCCAGCAGCCAGCATCAGTAGACCCTGCAGCATCCAGGAACAACAGACCCCTCCCTCAACTTAGATCCCTTCCAGTAACAGTTGCCCCCCCCCCCCCCCCCAAGCAACATAAGACCTCACAAATAGAATACAATAGAACCCTCTATAACAATACAGAGCATCCAGAAAGTATTCCCAGCTCTTACATTTTGCCACATTTTGTTATGTTACAGCCTTATTCCAAAATGGATTCAATTCATTTTTTACTCCACATCCTACAAACAATTCCCCATAATGACAACGTGAGAGAAGTTCGTTTTGAAATCTTTGCAATTTATTAAAAATAAAAAATGAAATAAAAAAAACACACATACATAAGTATTCCCAGCTTTTGCCATGACACTCAAAATTGAGCTCTAGTGCATCCTGTTCCCACTGATCATCCTTGAGCTGTCTCCACAACTTGATTGGAGTCCACCTGTGGGACATTCAGTGGATTGGAGTCCACCTGTGGGACATTCAGTTGATTGGAGTCCACCTGTGGGACATTCAGTTGATTGGAGTCCACCTGTGGGACATTCAGTTGATTGGAGTCCACCTGTGGGACATTCAGTTGATTGGAGTCCACCTGTGGGAAATTCAGTGGATTGAAGTCAGGGGCGGACTGACCATTTAGAACCTCGGGCACTGCCCGAGGGCCCGGGGTCAGTAGGGGGCCCATGAGATGCCCCTGGTACCTTTTTTATAGGCTTTTTTGAGTTTGGGCAAGGACACAGCGGCCCCATGATCCCCTATTGCCTGGGGGCCCCATGCGTTGTCAGTCCGCCCCTGATTGGAGTCCACCTGTGGGACATTCAGTAGATTGGAGGCCACCTGTAGGAAATTCAGTGGATTGAAGTCAGGGGCGGACTGACCATTTAGAACCTCGGGCACTGCCCGAGGGCCCGGGGTCAGTATCTATCTATTATCTATCTATCTATAATCTATCTATCTATCTATCTATCTATCTATCTATCTATCTATCTATCTATTATCTATTATCTATAATCTATCTATCTATCTATCTATCTATCTATCTATCATCTATCTATTATCTATCTATTATCTATCTATCTATCTATCTATCTATCTATCTATCTATCTATCATCTATCTATTATCTATCTATCTATCTATCTATCTATCTATCTATTATCTATCTATCTATCTATCTATTATCTATCTATCTATCTATCTATCTATCTATCTATCTATTATCTATCTATCTATCTATCTATCTATCTATCTATCTATCTATCTATTATCTATCTATTATCTATCTATCTATCTATCTATCTATCTATCTATCTATCTATCTATCTATTATCTATCTATCTATCTATCTATCTATCTATTATCTATCTATCTATCTATCTATCTATTATCTATCTATCTATCTATTATCTATCTATCTATCTATCTATCTATCTATTATCTATCTATCTATCTATCTATCTATCTATCTATCTATCTATCTATCTATTATCTATTATCTATCTATCTATCTATCTATCTATCTATCTATCTATCTATCTATCTATCATCTATCTATTATCTATCTATCTATCTATCTATTATCTATCTATCTATCTATCTATCTATCTATCTATCTATCTATTATCTATCTATCTATCTATCTATCTATCTATCTATTATCTATCTATCTATCTATTATCTATCTATCTATTATCTATCTATCTATCTATCTATCTATCTATCTATCTATCTATTATCTATCTATCTATCTATCTATCTATCTATCTATCTATTATCTATCTATCTATCTATCTATCTATCTATCTATTATCTATCTATCTATCTATCTATCTATCTATCTATCTATCTATTATCTATCTATCTATCTATCTATCTATCTATCTATTATCTATCTATCTATCTATCTATCTATCTATTATCTATCTATCTATCTATCTATCTATCTATCTATTATCTATCTATCTATTATCTATCTATCTATCTATCTATTATCCATCTATCTATCTATCTATCTATCTATCTATCTATCTATCTATCTATCTATCTATTATCTATCTATCTATCTATCTATCTATTATCTATCTATCTATTATCTATCTATCTATCTATCTATTATCTACCTATCTATCTATCTATCTATCTATCTATCTATCTATTATCTATCTATCTATCTATCTATCTATCTATCTATCTATCTATCTATCTATTATCTATCTATCTATTATCTATCTATCTATCTATCTATCTATCTATCTATCTATCTATCTATCTATTATCTATCTATTATCTACCTATCTATCTATCTATCTATCTATCTATCTATCTATCTATTATCTATCTATCTATCTATCTATCTATCTATCTATCTATCTATTATCTATCTATCTATCTCTCTATCTATCATCTATCTATCTATCTATCTATCTATCTATCTATCTATTATCTATCTATTATCTATTATCTATCTATTATCTATCTATTATCTATCTATCTATCTATCTATCTATCTATCTATCTATCTATTATCTATTATCTATCTATCTATCTATTATCTATCTATCTATCTACTGTAGATCTTCCCAGCAACAATAATTCCCCCAGTGGCCAGTACCAATAGACCCTCCAGCACCCCCCAGCACCCATTGCCCTTACCTAATTCAGTGTTGGAGGGGGTTCTCCCCCACATTCCCGCTGAATAAAAAGCCCTGATTCCGGTGCACCCAAGTTCCAGTGACCAGTTTCCATACCTTCTATTGTCCCTGCAGACCCCTCCTCCACTGCCAGGTCACCCTCGTCATGTCTGGCTCCTTATACATGACACCAACTTGAAGAACGGATGTTATATACAGCATGTTACATTATACGAAGAATGACATGGCGCCCTTCAAGTCAATGACAAGAAGAGAAGGGAGACAGGAAGGGCTTTGTAGCCAACACAGTCAGATTCTCTTCCCTTCTGACAGCTTGTTCTGTACTTTAACTATTGTGTCTTTGTTGACTATATTATTTTTCTGGATTTTCTCGTTACTCACATCCATGGATTTCTAGAGCTTAAGTAGCATATTGATGTCACAGCTATCTGAGATCTGACTATGACAGGCAGTCACCTATCTCATGTTCGCACACGCATGTTTGAGCTATTATCAGCAGTGACAAAACGTTGTAGAAGACAGATAGGGGGTCACCTGGGTGTTTATTTCAGCCAGCGATTTGCAGCTGATGCTGTCAGCAGCGCGCTTTATTTTTTTATTTTCCGAGGATAGAGATTCATAAGGCGAGTCATCTCCCCGTGATCTGTGAGACTCGGGTAGCAGATAAGGATGACGGCTGCCTGGTGAACATCAGACTGGAACGTCCGCCAAGTAGCTGCGGTTTACCCTTTGTCTTCTGCCGCGGCGTGCAGCCAGTAATTATGGGTATCGTTTGCATAAATAGGATCGCTGTTTTGTTGACGGTTAAAAGAGGTTAGCTCGCGTCCCTGTATTAATAAAAAGGGAGACTGGAGATGAACGTTAAACAAAGCCAATTTAGCTTTCTACTCTTTTTTTTATTAATTCCATCTGGAGAAGAACCAGCAAAAGGCATTTGCTGCACATACTACATGAGAGGAAGATAAATGAAAGGCAGAGACTGTAGTCATCCGCAGACGTCACATGAAAGTCAAGAGATGCTCATAACTGCTCAATGGTTGGCTTGTCTGTGGTGTGGGAATGTTAGCAGCAGACCTTGGAATGATCCTGTGATATTGACGGGGGTGGATGTACTATATGTGCTGACTTTGTAGCTGCATCAAGGCCCTTTGAGAAAATGAATGAATTCTGACTGCTGGAGATGTGGGCTCCTTTAACTTTGCTCTTTGCCTGATAAAAAGCTGAACTCAAGGCAAACAGGTGTATATATATATATATATATATATATATATCAGTATATATATACACACACACACTATTTTACCATTTTATCTTCCAGAGGATTTGTAACACTATTGAACTTGTGTTAAAATTTGTTAGACCGCGGCACCAAAGGTACTTGTCCCAGGTCTTCTACTGAGTGTCCAGGGTCTTCTACTGAGTGTCCTGGGTCTTCTACTGAATGTCCCAAATATTTTACTGCAATAGAATCTTGAGTGCCCCCAGGTCTTCTATGAGTTCCCTCAAGTACTCCAAGTCTTCTACTGAGTGTCCCAAATCTACTGAGTGCCCCAGGTCTTCTATTGAGTGCCTCGGGTCGTCTACTGAGTGCCCCAAGTCTTCTAGTGTCCTGGGTCTTCTACTGAATGTCCCAAATATTTTACTGCAATAGAATCTTGAGTGCCCCCAGGTCTTCTATGAGTTCCCTCAAGTACTCCAAGTCTTCTACTGAGTGTCCCAAATCTACTGAGTGCCCCAGGTCTTCTATTGAGTGCCTCGGGTCGTCTACTGAGTGCCCCAAGTCTTCTAGTGTCCTGGGTCTTCTACTGAATGTCCCAAATATTTTACTGCAATAGAATCTTGAGTGCCCCCAGGTCTTCTATGAGTTCCCTCAAGTACTCCAAGTCTTCTACTGAGTGTCCCAAATCTACTGAGTGCCCCAGGTCTTCTATTGAGTGCCTCGGGTCGTCTACTGAGTGCCCCAAGTCTTCTAGTGTCCTGGGTCTTCTACTGAATGTCCCAAATATTTTACTGCAATAGAATCTTGAGTGCCCCCAGGTCTTCTATGAGTTCCCTCAAGTACTCCAAGTCTTCTACTGAGTGTCCCAAATCTACTGAGTGCCCCAGGTCTTCTATTGAGTGCCTCGGGTCTTCTACTGAGTGCCCCAAGTCTTCTATGAGTTTCCTCAAGTCATCTACTAAGTGCTCCAAGTCTTCTACTTAGTGTCCCAAATCTTCTACTCAGTGCACTGAATCTTCTACTGAGTGCCTCAAATTTTCTACTGAGTGCTCCAAATCTAGAGTGCCCCAAGTCTTCTACTGTGTGCCCCAGGACTTCTATTGTGTTTCCCAGGTGTTCTATTGAGTGCCCCAAGTCTTCTATTGAGTGCACTGGGCCTTCTATTGAGTGCCCCAAGTCTTCTAAGAGTTTCCTCAACTCCTCTACTGAGTGTTCCAAGTCTTCTACTGAGTGCCCCAAATCTTCTAATGAGTGCCCTGGGTCTTCTACAGAGTGCCTTGAAATTTCTATTGAGTGATCCAAATCTACTGCATGCTCCAGGTCTTCTATTGAATTATTCGAGTCTTCTACTGAGTGCCCCAAGTCTTCTGTGAATTCCCTCAAGACTTCTTCTGAGCGCTCCAAGTCTTCTACTGTGTGCCCCAGGTCTTCTATTGTGTTTTCCTAGATGTTCTATTGAGTGCCCCAAGCCTTCTATTGAGTGCTCCGGGCCTTTTATTCAGTGCTCCGGGCCAGGGGCGGACTGACAACTCATGGGGCCCCTGGGCAATAGGGGATCATGGGGCCCCTGTGTCCTTGCCCAAACTCAAAAAAGCCTATGAAAAAGGTACCAGGGGCATCTCATGGGGCCCCCTACTGACCCTGGGCCCTCGGGCAGTGCCCGAGTTTCCAAATGGTCAGTCCGCCCCTGCTCCGGGCCTTCTATTGAGTGCTCCGGGCCTTCTATTGAGTGCCCCAAGTCTTCTAAGAGTTTCCTAAACTCCTCTACTGAGTGCTCCAAGTCTTCTAATGAGTGCCCCAAATCTTCTAATGAGTGCCCTGGGTCTTCTACAGAGTGCCTCGAAATTTCTATTGACTTATCCAAATCTACTGAGTGCCCCAGGTCTTCTATTGAATGATTCGGGTCTTCTATTGAGTGCCCCAAGTCTTCTATGAGTTTCCTCAAATCTTCTTCTGAGTGCTCCAAATCTAGTGCCCTGAGTCTTCTACTGAATGCCTCAAATTTTCTACTGAGTGCTCCAAATCTACTGAGTGCCCCAGGTCTTCTAATGATTACTCTGGGTCTTCTACAGAATGCCTCACAATTTCTATTTAGTAATTCAAATCTACTGAGTGCCCTAGGTCTTCTAATGATTGCTCTAGGTCTTCTACAGAGTCCCTCGAATTTTCTATTGAGTGCTCCAAATCTACTGAGTGCCCCAAGTCTTCTGTGTTCCCCAGGTGTTCTATTGAGTGCCTAAAGTCTTCTATTGAGTGCTTCCGGTCTTCTAATGTGTGCCCTGGGTCTTTACAGAGTGCCTTGAAATTTCTATTGAGTGATCCGAATCTACTGCGTGCCCCAGGTCTTCTATTGAATTATACAAATCTTCTTCTGAGTGCTCCAAGTCTTCTACTGAGTGTCCAAAATCTTCTACTGTGTTTCCCAGGTCTTCTATTGAGCGCCCCAGTCTTCTATTAAGGGCTCTGGGTCTTCTATTAAGTATCTCAAGTATTCCATTGAGTGCCCCAAATCTTCCAATGAGTGCTATGGGTCTTCAACAGAGTGCCTCAAAATTTCTATTGAGTGATTCAAATCTACTGAGTGCCTCAGGTCTTCTATTGAGTTATCCGAGTCTTCTTCTGAGTGCCCCAAATCTTCTATGAGTTTCCTCATGTCTACTGAGTGCTCCAAGTCTTTTACTGAGTGTTCCAAATCTTCTACTGAGTGCCCTGAGTCTTCGACTGAGTGCCTTGAATTTTCTTCTACTGTGTCTTCTACTGTGTTCCCCAGGTGTTCTATTGAGAGCCCCAAGTCTTCTATTGAGTGATCTGGGTTTTCTACTGTGTGCCCCAAATCTTCTAATGAGTGCTATGGGTCTTCTACAGAGTGCCTCGAAATTTCTATTGAGTGATCCAAATCTACTGAGTGCCCCAGGTCTTCTATTGAATTATTTGGGTGTACTATTGAGTGCCCCAAGTCTTCTATGAGTTTCCTCAAATCTTCTGAGCGCTCCAAGTCTTCTACTGAGTGTCCCAAATCTTCCACTGAGTACCTGAATATTTCTACTGAGTGCTCCAAATCTACTGAGTGCCCCAAGTCTTCTACTGTGTTCCCCAGGTGTTCTATTGAGTGCCCCAAGTCTTCTATTAAGTGCTCTGGGTCTTCTATTGAGTATCCCAAGTATTCCACTGAGTGCCCCAAGTCTTCTAATCAGTGCCCCAGGTCTTCTAATGAGTGCCCCAGGTCTTCTATGGGTTTCCTCAAGTCTCAAGAGGTATTTGTTCTGTCCTGACATTTGGGGGGATAGTACCATCCTGACATTTGGGGGGATTTTTACTGTCCTGACATTTTTGGGGGGGATTTATACCATCCTGGCATTTGGGGGGGATTTATACTGTCCTGGCATTTGGGGGGGATGTATACTGTCCTGACACTTGGGGGAGATTTGTACCATCCTGACATTAGGGGGAGATTTGTACCATCTTGACATTTGGGGGAGATTTGTACCGTCCTAACATTGGGGGGATTTTTACCAACCCGACATTTGGGGGGGATTTGTACTGTCCTAACATTTGGGGGTATTTGTTCTTTTCTGACATTTGGGGGGTATTTGTTCTGTCCTGACATTTGGGGGGATTTGTACTGTCCTGACATTTTGGGGGGGGGGATTTATACCGTCCTGGCATTTGGCGGGGGGGGGGGTTATACCGTCCTGGAATTTGGGGGGGAGTATACCGTCCTGACATTTGGGGAGATTTGTACCATCCTGACATTTGGGGGAGATTTTGTGCTGTCCTAACATTGGGGTGATTTTTACCATCCTGACATTTGGGATTATTTGTACTGTCCTATGATTTGGGGGAGATTTGTACTGTTCTGATATTTGGGGGAATGTGTAGTGTCCTGACATTTGGGGGGGGGATTTGTATTGTCCTGACATTTGGGGGATTTTTACTGTCCTAGCATTTGGGGGGGGGGGGGATTTGTATTGACCTGACATTAGGGGGGGATTGTACCAATTTGACATTTGGGGGGATTTGTTCTGTCCTGACATTTGGGGGGATTTGTACCATCCAAACATTTGGGGGGGGGGGTATTTGTACTGTTTTGACATGGGGGGGGGGTATTTGTACTGTCCTGACATTTGGGGGATTTGTACTCTCCTGACATTTGGGGGGATTTTTGCTCTCCTGACATTTGAGGGGATTTGTACTGTTTTGACATTTGGGGGGATTTGTACTGTCCTTACATTTGGGGGGATTTGTACTGTCCTGACATTTGGGAGGGTATTTGTACCGTCCTTACATTTGGAGGGATTTGTATCATCCAGACATTTGGGGGGGGGATTTGTACCATCCTGACATTTTGGGGGGATTTGTACCGTCCTGACATTTGGGGGGATTTGTTCCGTCCTGACATTTGGGGGGATTTGTACCGTCCTGACATTTGGGGGGATTTGTACCGTCCTGACATTTGGGGGGATTTGTACCGTCCTGACATTTGGGGGATTTGTACCGTCCTGACATTAGGGGGGATTTGTATCATCCAGACATTTGGGGGGGGATTTGTACCATCCTGACATTTGTGGGGATTTGTACCGTCCTGACATTTGGGGGGATTTGTACCGTCCTGACATTTGGGGGGATTTGTACCGTCCTGACATTTGGGGGGGGATTTGTACCGTCCTGACATTTGGGGGGGGATTTGTACCGTCCTGACATTTGGGGGGATTTGTACCGTCCTGACATTTTAGGGCCTCAAGATATGAGATCAGTCTTCAGTACATCAGGGATTGATTGAATTTCAGAGATATATCCCGTAGTTTGTAGACTGTAACTTCCTACAGACTACATAATATACACAGATTCGGGTTATATTTCTACCAAAGAAATGGAGGAGAATACATTTTGGCCTAAATTTATAAAGAAAGATTTTTAATTTGCAAAATGTAATAACATAAACTAAGAAAACCTGTTTTTTTCAAACTTTTTTATATTTTTTTCAGTGTAGGGGGTACCACCAGTCCTCTTGTATGGGGCAAAGGCCAGCAGGAGGGCCCAGGCAGCTGGGTGAATTGGACATGGGCAGAAAGGGTGACTGGCACAGTGGGGGGGGGGGGGGGATTACTGGAACCAACCCCCTGTATGGCTCTCTCTGCAGCAGCTGAAAGCCGGCTTCTTCTCCTCTCCTGTCTGCTGGCATTCAGCTGCTACAGAGAGAGCCATACAGGGGGTTGGTTCCAGTAATCCCCCCACCCCCCAGCACCCATCACCCTCCCTGTGCACCACACATCTCCCCCTGCTTCTCGGGCCACCCTGTGTGCCCCCCCCCCCCAGTGCTGCCAGCTTCCCTGCTTTCCTTCCTACCAGCAGCTGCAAGCACACTATAGGATCCTTCAGGGTAGAAATTGGGGGAAGCTTTTTTATAAATATGTCACATTTACTAGCCCCTTCCTTTCCTGAATGAACACAATGGGTGATTGGTACCGATCACTCACTACGTTCATTCATAACTGAAGCATAGCAAACTTTGTTTTCTTTTGCGGGCCCTGTCAGATTGGCTGTATGGGGCCCTGTCGTCTCTAACATCAGCCCTGAGTGGAAGCTCCACTTTTCTGCCTCCTCCTCCCTTGGTATTGATCACTTAGTGTGTTCATTCATAACTGCAGCATAGTTAACTGGAAAGGGGGGGGGGGCGTTAGGGGAGGGAGGCCCTGTCAGGTTAGTTGTATGGCGCCCTGTGGTCTCTAACATCAGCCCTGAGTGGAAGCTCCACTTTTCTGCCTCCTCCCCCGCTCAGTACCGACCACTAACTGTGTTCATTGATAACTGAAGCATAGTAAACTGGGAAGGGGGGTGGTTTAGGGGAGGGAGGCCCTGTCAGGTTAGTTGTATGGGACCCCATGGTTTCTAACATCAGCCTGAGTGGAAGCTCCACTCCCCCCCCCCTCGGTACCGATTGATCACTGTGTTCATTCATAACTGAAGCATAGTAAAAAAGGAAGGGGGGTGGTTCAGGGGAGGGAGGCCCTGTCCGGTTAGTTGTATGGGGCCCTGTGGTTTCTAACATCAGCCCTGAGTGGAAGCTCCACTTTTCTGCCTCCTCCCCCCTCGGTACCAATCACCCACTGTGTTCATTCATAATTGCAGCATAGTAAACTGGGGGGGTTTAGGGGAGGGAGGCCCCGTCAGGTTAGTTGTATGGGGCCCCGTGGTTTCTAACAGCAGCCCTGGGTACAGTGTTGCATGACCGTGCAATAGGCATTCAAAGTGCGACAGAGCTGAAAGCTGTAGATCAGCCTGGCCGGGGGGGGGGGGGGGGGGGGGGGGGGGGGTTGGCGGGGGTGTCTAGTATAGAAGTGGTTAAAAAAAAATATTTACGCCAAAATGTTTTGATTCATTTCGGATAAAGCTGGTTAGTTACGTTGAGGTACAAGAGGAGAATTTGCATCACAAGAAGATTTAATCTTTTAATTATTAAAGGGGAGCCAGGATGAATGTATCTGCTACGTATGAAAGAGCGCGCAATATATTATCACCGCAAAGCTGTTTAATTATGAAAATCAAATGATAATCACGATTTTGTTGTCGAGCAATTAGCATTCCTCGCGTTAACGGCGCGTAAGCTACAAATCTATTATCTTGCTTATTTCTCTAAAGCCGCCAGTTTAAATTGGGGTTAATTTCACCAAAATCCATGTTCTTACAAGATTAAAGCTTCTGTAATAAAAGGTCAAGTGGCTCATTTGCATAGAAGGCTCGACGGCCTCTTCCCGCGCCGCGCGGGTACTCGGCGTCTGGTGCTTTATCTGGATAGGACGTGCTCAGCGGTTTGGCGTTCTCATTCAGCGCGGGTACATCCTTCAGCACAAATTAGTTTTGATGAGTTGCTCCTACTTTGTTTCTGGGTCAAACGTGATAATTATGACTGTTATTTGCAGATTCACAATTAGCCATTCGCCAGCGATATGTTAAAAGCTATTAAATGAGGTGCTAAGGATCACATGGAGAACGCCGGCACTCCATTAGCCATGACGACGCGCACATCGGAGAACCCGCAAATTGTATTTTACCCACGTAGGCAGAAAACACATCCTCAGAAAACAAAAAGGTGAAAGGACAACTCCAGGCAACGGCACACAAATAAATAAAATGTTTCCTCCGCCCTCATTCCTCGCAGATTAACCACTTCAAGTCTGGACACTTTCCCCCCCTTCCAGTCCGGACACTTTCACCCCCTTCCAGTCCGGACACTTTCCCCCCTTCCAGTCCGGACACTTTCACCCCTTCCAGTCCGGACACTTTCACCCCCTTCCAGTCCGGACACTTCCACCCCCTTCCAGTCCGGACACTTTTCCCCCCTTCCAGTCCGGACACTTTCCCCCCTTCCAGTCGGACACTTTCACCCCCTTCCAGTCCGCACGCATTCCCCCCCTTCCCAGCCGGACACTTTCCCCCCTTCCAGTCCGGACACTTTCACCCCCTTCCAGTCCGGACACTTTCACCCCCTTCCAGTCCGGACACTTTCACCCCTTCCAGTCCGGACACTTTCACCCCCTTCCAGTCCGGACACTTTCCCCCCCTTCCAGTCCGGACACTTTCACCCTTCCAGTCCGGACACTTTCACCCCCTTCCAGTCCGGACACTTTCAACCCCCTTCCAGTCCAGACACTTTCACCCCCTTCCAGTCCGACCACTTTCACCCCCTTCCAGTCCGGACACTTTCACCCCCTTCCAGTCCGGACACTTTCCCCCCTTCCAGTCCGGACACTTTCACCCCCTTCCAGTCCGGACACTTTCACCCCTTCCAGTCCGGACAACTTTCAACCCCCTTCCAGTCCAGACACTTTCACCCCCTTCCAGTCCGGACACTTTCCCCCCCTTCCAGTCCGGACACTTTCACCCCTTCCAGTCCGGACACTTTCAACCCCTTCCAGTCCAGACTTCTTTCCCCCCCTTCCAGTCCGAACACTTTCCCCCCCTTCCAGTCCGGACACTTTCCCCCCCTTCCAGTCCGGACACTTTCCCCCCTTCCAGTCCAGACACTTCCCCCCCCTTCCTGTCCAGACACTTTCACCCCTTCCAGTCCAGACACTTTCATCCTCTTCTAGTCCGGACACTTTGACCCTTCCAGTCCGGACACTTTCACCCCCTTCCAATATGGACACTTTCACCCCCTTCCAGTCCGGACACTTTCCCCCCCTTCCAGTCCGGACACTTTCACCCCCTTCCAATATGGACACTTTCACCCCCTTCAGTCCGGACACTTTCACCCCCTTCCAATATGGACACTTTCCCCCCTTCCAGTCCGGACACTTTCTCCTCCTTCCAGTCCGGACACTTTCACCCCCTTCCAGTCCGGACACTTTCACCCCCTTCCATATGGACACTTTCACCCCCTTCCAGTCCGGACACTTTCCCCCCTTCCAGTCCGGACACTTTCACCCCCTTCAATATGAGCACTTTCACCCCCTTCCAGTCCGGACACTTTCACCCCTTCCAATATGGACACTTTCACCCCCTTCCAGTCCGGACACTTTCCCCCTTCCAATATGGACACTTTCACCCCCTTCCAGTCTGGACACTTTCACACCCTTCCAGTCCGGACACTTTCCCCCCTTCCAGTCCAGACACTTTCACCCCTTCCAGTCCAGACACTTTCCCCCCCTTCCAGTCCGGACACTTTCCCCCCTTCCAGTCCGGACACTTTCACCCCCTTCCAGTCCAGACACTTTCACCCCCTTCCAGTCCAGACACTTTCACCGCCTTCCAGTCCAGACACTTTCACCCCCTTCCAGTCCGGACACTTTCACCCCCTTCCAGTCCGGACACTTTCACCCCTTCCAGTCCGGACACTTTCCCCCCTTCCAGTCCGGACACTTTCCCCCTTCCAGTCCGGACACTTTCCCCCTTCCAGTCCGGACACTTTCACCCCCTTCCAGTCCGGACACTTTCATCCTCTTCTAGTCCGGACACTTTCACCCCCTTCCAGTCCGGACACTTTCCCCCCTTCCAGTCCGGACACTTTCACCCCCTTCCAGTCCGGACACTTTCACCCTCTTTCTGTCCGGACACTTCCCCCCCCCTTCCAGTCCAGGCCAATTTTCAGCTTTCAGCGCTATCACCACTGTGAATGACAATTGCGCGGTCATGCAACACTGTACCCATATGAATTTTTTAGCATTTGTTTGAGACAGATAAAACTTTATTTTGGTGGTATTTATTCACCGCTGGATTTTTATTTTGTTTGCTATATAAATTCCAAATATTTTGACAAAAAAGTGTTTTTATTATAAAATTTTACAAATAAATAATATTTCATCATAAATCTTGGCTAAAAATGTATTCCGTTATCTTTTTAGTAAAAAAAAAAAAAAAACCCAAATTAGTTTATAACCTAAAATTATAATTTTTTAAAAAATGTTTTACATTTTTATTAAATTTTGAGTGCTGAGTGAGCTGTGATTGGTCACAGCTTGTCACATGGTACAAGGCTGTTGTGAATGGCCCTGTACCATGTGACCTCTGTGATCATTCACAGATTTCACACATAGTAAGCAATGATGTCAGAAGTGACACCTTGCTTACTACTCTGCATGTGATCACTGATTGGCCATTCAGTGATCACTGATCGGGATCTCACAAGAGGTCCCGTACGACGATTGGTGTTCACTGTGTCCGGAGGACACAGCGGGCACCGGATCACGGTGCTGCCTGCTCCCAGATTGAAAATGCGGGCGCCGTTTATGAATGGCAACCCATCCTGGACTGCCACCATCCGGCCGTTTATATACAGCGGCTGGACGGCAAGTGCTTACGAATAGGGAAGAGCCAAACTCGCTGCGTTCAGATTTGGCTGGGTTTGATGAACTTCAAAAGAGGTTTAGAAGCCAGAACCAGAACCCCACTGAAATCAATGGAGGTGACTCTGCCTGTGAACAGGATACAGAAATGGCTATTTCCTTTGAAAGAGTAAGAATGGAAAAAAAATGTGTAGACTCCCCTCCCTCAAAATGCACAATACATCAGGGGTCTTCAAAATTTTCAGTATGAGGCCCACCACATCGCAAATTTTACACATATTCATGTGCCAAAAATACTTATTTATTTATAAATGAATGAATGTGCCTCCTCAACCATCTATGTTCCCATCAGAGTCTCCCCCAAAACTGTGTCCCCATCAGAGCTCTCCCCTCACATCAATGTCTTCATCAGAGCCTTCTCTAACATCTGTGGCTCCATCAGAGCCTCCCATCACATTAATGACCACCATCAGAGCCTTCTCCAACATCTGTGTCTCCATCAGAACCTCCCATCACATTGATGACCCCATCAGAGCCTTCTCCAACATCTGTGTCTCCATCAGAGCTTCCCCTCACATCAATGTCTTCATCAGAGCCTTCTCCAACATCTGTGTCTCCATCAGAACCTCCATCACATTGATGACCCCATCAGAGCCTTCTCCAACATCTGTGTCTCCATCAGAACCTCCCATCACATTGATGACCCCATCAGAGCCTTCTCCAACATCTGTGTCTCCATCAGAACCTCCCATCACATTGATGACCCCATCAGAGCCTTCTCCAACATCTGTGTCTCCATCAGAGCTTCCCCTCACATCAATGACCCCATCAGAGCCTTCTGAAGAATGCAATGGAAAAATGACAGGAGGGAGGCGGGAGGTGCGGGCTGTGCTTCCTCTCTCCTGTCAGTGGGGAGATCCTTCATACAACAGATGACACAGGATCGCTCTTGGATTGGGCTGTGCACAGTTTGATTACCCTGCCCCCTCTCTTGTCCATTGGATCCAAGGAATGAATCAAATACTGAACATAATAGGGATCCGGTGTCATCTGCTATATGAAGGATCACTCCACTGACAGGAGAGGAGAGCACAGCCTGCACCTCCACCTCTCTCCTGTCATTTCTCCTTTTCAGGCTTCACTGATCCAGGCTGCTCTCCCTTGTGCCAGCTGTGAGTGCTGGGGGTTGGGGGAAGGCACTCAGCAGTCAGGCACCGCGGCCATGAAAGAACAGCCTGGGGGGGAACAATCAAAATCTGGGGGGGGGGGGCGTGGGCATACCCTAGATCCAGCCATGCAGAGAGTAGGGAAACCGGTATCCGTGGCTGCACCCTAGGTGACAGTGCACCCTAGGCGGCTGCCTAGTGGTAGCACCAGCCCTGGCTCCATGGCTTGCATTTTATAAATGGACTGTAATAGACAGGCCAAGCTGTGGACTCACACATACCTTGGAGGTATCCACTCTCCATTAGAATCTGGCTCACAGTGTGAATTGGTACTTATTGGGGACTGATTGGGGTCTCGATTTATATCCCACCATTATAAAACCTTTTACCGCTTCGAAGGGAATACAATTTACAAAAATACTTATTTGTCAGATTCCAGGCAGTTTTCCCTCCCATTCAATCCGCCTACCGAACCCCCCATCAATGTTCATGTCCTTCGAAGAGTGATCTCTCCATCAAAGTGACAGAAGTAAAGACGAGATAACATATGGCGGCGGCGGTGAGGCCCGCTGTTTGTGGCGCACGCTCGTAGATCTTGTCAAATAGAATGTGTGCTTCGCAGCGATGTATCAGCATCATCATTCTCCGCATTTCCTGCGGGGGATCGTAAAGAAGATGATACAATAAAAGGAAAAGTAACATTCCACGCCTCGAAAACAAAACATCACCTAAATCTCTTTGTTTCCGAAGGCGACTGCCGCTCTGTAGCGTTGCGCCCGCGCATTTCTGACCATCTATTATTCATCGCCAATTGGAAAATATCTTCTAAATATTTTGTGACTTTAGGACTCGATATTTCACCGTTGTAAAGGAATTTATCAACAGGACCGGCATCTTCTGGCGAGAAACCATTTGTGGTGCGCAAATCATTGTCTGGGATTCAAATGTTTCCTTTTCATTTCTCTTTACAAATTGTTGTCCACAAAAGATGGAGATTTATGAATGATTTCTTTCTGGACTTTCCCAGTTATGTTGCATATGTAAGCAGGCGGGCCGTGGACAGGGGGGTACCACAAGTCCTCCTGTACGGGCAGGGGGGCCCAGGCAGCTGGGTGAATTGGATGTGGGCAGGGAGGGTAATCAGCATGGCGGGGTGGGGAGCAATTACTGGAACTGATCCTCTGTAAGCCTTCCTCTGCTGCAACTGAAAGCTGGCTTCTTCTCCTCTCCCTCCCGCTGCTGCAGGGGAGCAATACAGGGGATCAGTTCCAGTAATTGCCCCCCTCATCACACCAATCACCTCCCTGTGCACCGTACGTTTCCCTGATGCCAGGCCCCATCCCACGCCGTGCAGTCAGCTTCCCTCCTCTCCCTGCAGCTGCTGCAGGGAGCAATACAGGGGATCGGTTCCAGTAATCACCCCCTCATCATCCCTATCACCCTTCCTGTGCACCATACATTCCCCCCTGATGCCCAGGCCCCCCACTCCCACAGTGCCGCCGGCTTCCCTCCTCTCCTTCCCGCCAGCAGCTGCAAGCACACAATAGGAGCCTTCGGGATGGAAAGTGGGAGAAGGGTCCAGTGAATATTTCACATTTATCAGCCCCTTTCTTTCTGAATGAACACAATGACTGATCAGTACTGCTTATCACTGTGTTCATTCATAACCAATGCACAGTAAACTGTATTTATTGGAGGAGAGGGGAGGCAATTACTGGAACTGATCCACTGTAGGCTTTCTCTGCAGCAGCTGGAAGCCGGCTTCTTCTCCTCTCCCTCCCGCTGCTGCAGGGGAGCCATACAGGGGATCGGTTCCAGTAATCGCCCCCCTACCGCACCCATCACTCTCCCTGTGCACCATACGTTCCCATGATGCCCAGGCTCCCACCCCCGCAGTGCCACCGGCCTCCCTCCTCTCCTTCCCGCCGGCAGCTGCAAGCACACAATAGGATCCTTCAGGATGGAGAGTGGGGGGAAGAGTCCGGTAAACATGTCACATTTACCAGTTCCTTTCTTTCCTGAATGAACACAATGACTGATTGGTACGGATCACTCACTGTGTTCATTGATAACGGATGCACAGTAAACTGTGTTTATTGGGGGGAAGGGGGGCAATTACTGAAACCAATCCCCTGTAAGGCTTTCTGTGCAACAGCTGAAAGCTGGATTTTTATCCTCTCCCTCCCGCTGCTGCAGGGAGACATACAGGGGACCAGTTCCAGTACTGATCACTCACTGTGTTCATTCGTAATGGATGCACAGTAAACTGTGTTTTTTTTGGGGGGGGATGTCAGGTTTCTGAATGGGGCCCTGTGGTTTCCAACAACAGCACCAGAGAAGGAGTGCCACGCTGCCCAGAACCACCAAAGAAGGAGCACCATGCTGCCCAGAACCACCAGAGAGAGAGCACCACACTGCCCAGAACCACCAGAGAGAGAGTGCCACACTGCCTAGAACACCGGAGAAGGAGCGCCACTCTGCCCAGAACCACCAGAGAGAGAGTGCCACCCCTGCCCAGAACCACCAGAGAGAGAGCACCACACTGCCCAGAACCACCCAGAGAGAGAGCACCACACTGCCCAGAACCACCAGAGAGAGCCACACTGCTCAGCACCACCAAAAAGAGAGTGCTACACTGCCCAGCACCACCGGAGATAGAGAGCACCACACTGCCCAGAACCACCAGAGAAGGAGCGCCACACTGCCCAGAACCACCAGAGAGAGAGCACCAAACTGCCCAGAACCACCAGAGAGAGAGCACCACACTGCCCAGAACCACCAGAGAGAGAGCACCACACTGCCCAGAACCACCAGAGAGAGCCACACTGCTCAGCACCACCAAAAAGAGAGTGCTACACTGCCCAGCACCACCGGAGATAGAGAGCACCACACTGCCCAGAACCACCAGAGAAGGAGCGCCACGCTGCCTAGAACCACCAGAGAGGAGCACCACACTGCCAGAACCACCAGAGAGAGAGAGTGCCACCCTGCCCAGAACCACCAGAGAAGGAGCGCCACCCTGCCCAGAACCACCAGAGAGAGTGCCACCCTGCCCAGAACCACCAGAGAAGGAGCGCCACCCTGCCCAGAACCACCAGAGAAGGAGTGCCACGCTGCCCAGAACTACCAAAGAGAGAGCACCACACTGCCCAGAACAACCAGAGAGAGAGTGCCACCCTGCCTAGAACCACCAGAGAGAGAGTGCCACCCTGCCAATAACCACCAGAGAGAGAGCACCACACTGCCCAGAACCACCAGAGAAGAGTACCACACTGCTAGAACCACCAGAGAGAGAGTGCCACACTGCCCAGAACCACCAGAGAAGGAGCACCACCCCTGCCCAGAACCAATAGAGAGAGAGCGCCACCTGCCCCCAGAACCACCAGAGAAGGAGTGCCACGCTGGCCAGAACTACCAGAGAGAGAGCATCACACTGCCCAGAACAACCAGAGAGAGAGCACCACACTGCCCAGAACAAGAGAGAGAGTGCCACCCTGCCCAGAACCACCAGAGAGAGAGCGCCACCTGCCCAGAACCACCAGAGAGAGAGCACCACACTGCCCAGAACAACCAGAGAGAGAGTGCCACACTGCCCAGAACCACCAGAGAGAGAGCACCACACTGCCCAGAACAACCAGAGAGAGAGTGCCACCCTGCCCAGAACCACCAGAGAGAGAGTGCCACACTGCCCAGAACAACCAGAGAGAGCCACACTGCTCAGCACCACCAAAAAGAGAGTGCTACACTGCCCAGCACCACCAGAGAGAGAGAGAGTGCCCACACGCCCAGAACCACCAGAAGGAGCGCACACTGCCCAGAACCACCAGAGAGAGAGCACCACACTGCCCAGAACCACCAGAGAGAGAGTGCCACACTGCCTAGAACCACCAGAGAGAGAGTGCCACACTGCCCAGAACCACCAGAGAGAGCCACACTGCTCAGCACCACCAAAAAGAGAGTGCTACACTGCCCAGCACCACCAGAGAGAGAGAGAGAGCACCACACTGCCCAGAACCACCAGAGAAGGAGTGCCACACTGCCCAGAACCACCAGAGAGAGAGTGCCACACTGCCCAGAACCACCAGAGAGAGAGTGCCACCCTGCCCAGAACCACCAGAGAGAGAGCGCCACCGTGCCCAGAACCACCAGAGAGAGAGCGCCACCCTGCCCAGAACCACCAAAGAGAGAGTGCCACCCTGCCCAGCACCACACAGAGAGAGAGAGAGCACCACACTGCCAGAACCACCAGAGAAGGAGCGCCACCCTGCCCAGAACCACCAAAGAGAGAGACTGCCACACTGCCCAGCACCCCTGAAGATAGAGAGAGCTTTCTTTCAGTGGTATTTCATCGCCTGTGCGTTTTTAATTTTTTTTCGCTATAAACAAAAAAGACCAACAATTTTGGAAAAAAAAATATATTTTTTTACTTTTGCTAAACATACGAAGTAAAAAATTTAAAAAAAATCAAATTTCTTCATAAATTTAGTCTAAAAGGTATTCTGCTCCGTGTCTTTGCTAAAAAAAATTCCCAGTATGTGTAAATTAATTGGTTTACGTGAAAGTTATAGCGTTTACAAATGGCGGGATAGATACTGGGAATTTGTTTTACTTTTTTTTTATACTGGTAATTGGCGGCAATCATTGACTTATAGCGGGGACTGCGGCGGGCATCTGACACTGGGGGGAGGGGGGGACTGACTAACTGCCACTGACACTAATACAGTGATCGGTGTTAAAAAAAAGCACTGACACTGTATTAATGGCACTGGGCAGGAAGGGGTTAACATCTGGGGCAATCAAAGGGTTAACTGTGTGATGTGTTACTAGGAAGACATGCTGTGCAGACATACAAAGCAGCATGTCCTTGCTGGCAGGAGAGAGATCTGTGTGGTTTACATACAGACCTCTCCTCTGTCAGCGATACTCGGCGATCGCCGGGTGCCAGTGGGGAATCTCTGGCTGGGACCCGGTGATTGACATTC
>NW_028320968.1:0-32500 GCF_062004578.1 Staurois parvus
ATCACCTGGACATTTTTTGCTATTCAGCACTGCGCTACTTTAACTGGTGCGGTCATGCAACACTGTACTCAAATGAAATTTATATAATTTATTCCCCACACAAATAGGGGGTGTGTTGTGGTTTTTGTGGGAGGAACAGTGCCCCCTCCCTCACTGACGTCCAGGGGAGGAACAAATAGCTTTCTTATGGTGGTATTTGGTCACCGATTTATTTATATTTAATTTTATAAATTAACCGCTTACTGACCGCCATATATCAGAAATACTGCTACAGGGCGGCACGGGTGCGCAAAATCACGTATACACACACGATTTTGCATTTCTGGGTAGGGTGCGCACGAGGCACAGCACAGCCATGCAAACTGTGTGCTTACAGTGAAGTACACAGACCCCGCCCCATAGTAAAACACACCTAGCACACAGTTAACCCTTTGATGGCCCCACATGTTAACCCCTTCCTGCCCAGTGCCATTAGTACAGTGTCAGGGCTTTTTATCAGCACTGATGACTGTATTGGTGTCATTGAGGATGTCAGTGACACCAAGTCAGTTCCCCGCCCCCCCAGTGTCAGAATGCCTGCCGCAGTCCCGCTATAAGTTGCTGATCGCCGCCATTAGAGCTCATGTACATGGGGCATTTGAAAAACTCTTCTGACCGCTGGAAACTGACTGCTAGAAAACATTAAAAAAAGGTAGTTTAGCTGCGTTTTTAAAAGGTAACCTGAGGAGATCCAAATGCCCAGAATGCACAAAATAAAATAAAAAACAGTAAATAATTAACTATTTCAGACATTTTGTGAGAAGCGGGGAGAGGCGGGAGCAGGGAGAGAGCGGGAGCAGGGAGAGAGCGGGAGCAGGGAGAGAGCGGGAGCAGAAGAAGCAGGGGGAGCAGGAGAAGAGA
Organism: Staurois parvus; assembly: GCF_062004578.1. NCBI lineage: Eukaryota > Metazoa > Chordata > Amphibia > Anura > Ranidae > Staurois > Staurois parvus. The sequence continues at coordinate 901 of NW_028320968.1, forward strand.
GCAGAAGAAGCAGGGGGAGCAGGAGAGAGAGAGCAGAAGAAGCAGGGGGAGCAAGAGCAGAGAGAGCGAGCAAGAGCAGAGAGAGCGAGAGCAGAGAGAGCGGGAGCAGAGAGAGCGGGAGCAGAGAGAGCGGGAGCAGAGAGAGCGGGAGCAGAGAGAGCGGGAGCAGAGAGAGCGGGAGCAGAGAGAGCAGGAGCAGAGAGAGCAGGAGCAGAGAGAGCAGGAGCAGAGAGAGCAGGAGCAGAGAGAGCAGGAGCAGAGAGAGCAGGAGCAGAGAGAGCAGGAGCAGAGAGAGCAGGAGCAGAGAGAGCAGGAGCAGAGAGAGCAGGAGCAGAGAGAGCAGGAGCAGAGAGAGCAGGAGCAGAGAGAGCAGTATGTGTGGAGATGACCGGTCTTTTCTGGTTGTATTCACCATGGATCCCATCATGAGCGTAATGTGGCGCGTTCTACCATTTTTTCCTTCACACAAAACCTGGAACTGACTGCGCCGGTGTACCGGGTCCATTTGAATACATAGAAAACGCTTTACATGCATTTTTGATGAAGAAAAAAAGGTTCTGGACAGCATCTGGATATGGTCCAGTCCAAAAAAAAAAAAAAAAAAAAAAAGTGTCTAAACGCAAACGCGCATAAACGCTTTTAGAAGCTTTTGCGAAGCCGGTAAACTCCACTCCTGAACGCTATTTTTGTGCTTTCAAGAAAACGCCTGTAACCTGCGACGTGTACATGGAGACACATAGGAACACATAAAGGAGAGTTCAGGGGCTGCTGAAAAAAACGCTCACTGTTCCTAAACGTCAGTTCAGCCGCCGCAGTGCACAGGAGCCCTCAGTCCAAGTAAAAAATTAAAAAAAGTCTGAAGCAGGGTAACCTGGCCCTTTGTTTGGAGGCCCCTTCCCTAGGAAGTGGTCGGCTGGAGGCGGTACTTACGTCCCTCTCTCCCCAGGAGCCGCCGTTGGCTTCACAGTGATCTGCCGTTGCTCGGGGACCTGAAAAGAAATCTGATTTTACTGAATGTCAGGAAAAACCTAAAAAAAAAGAAAAACCCGGAAACCGCGCAAACCAAATGAGAAAAGTTTTACTTTTGACGTTTCCTGATTCTCGTCCCGTTGCTCCTGGTGTCGCTCTTGCTGCTCACGCATTTCCCGCTCCAGGCGACAGATGCGTCCTTCGTATTGCGACTTCAAAGCACTCATGCGGACTTCCAGCTCCTCCTTCTGCTGTTCGAGAGACGCGATTCGTTGCTTCAACTCTTCATTGTCGCTTGTAAGTTGTTCCTTCAGACCTTCGTGAGAGGAAACCTCAGAGATGAACACCCGACACACATCAACCGCGTCCCCGCCGCCATATAGAAGGGCGGCGCGGGTGCGCAAATTCACAGATATATACGTGATTGTGCATTTCCGGGGAGGGAGGGTGCACAAGCCACGGGAGCGCCCTACCCGTGCCACCATGTCAATCACTGGGTCCCGGCCGGTGGTTACCCGCCGGCGCCTAGTGATTACTGAGCATCTCCAATGGGGAGGAGGACTGGTTTGTTTACTAACAATCCTCCCTGTCAGCTACGGCGCACAGCACAGCCATCCCGATCAATGTGATTACAGTGAAGCACCCCCCTAGTAAATCCCAGCACACAGGTAACCCTTTGATCCCAGAGATGTTAACCCCTTCCTGCCTCTGTTTACTAACAGTCCTCCTCCCTATCAGCTCAGGCCCACTGCACAGCACAGCTATCCCGATCAGTGTGCTTACAGTGAAGCATCCCGCCCGCCTTTAGTAAAACAGTCCCAGCACACAGTTAACCCTTTGATCGCCCCTCACATTAACCCCTTCCTGCCCAGTGCCATTAATACAGTGTCGGTGCTTTATATTAGCACTGATCACTGTATTGGTGTCACTGGGGATGTTAGTGACACCAAGTCAGTCCCCCCCCCCCCCAGTGTCAGAATGCCCGCCGCAGTCCCGATACAAGTCGCTGATCTCCGCCATACTAGTAGAAAAAACAAAAAAATCCCAGTATCTATACCGCCATTTGTAAACGCGATAACTTTCACGTAAACCAATTAACACGTACTGGGATTTTTTTTTTCCCGGAAAGATGTCGCAGAATACATTTTGACCGAAATTTGTGACGAAAAATTTTATTTAAATTTTTTTACTGGACATGTTTTATAGCAAAAAGTCCAAAATATTGTTTTCTTTTCTCAAAATTGTCTTTTTAATAGCGCAAAAAAAAAATCAAAACCGCACAGGCGATCCAATACCACCGAAAGAAATCTCAATTCGTGGAAAAAAAAAAAAAAAAGGACATCAATTTAATTTTGGGTGCGGTGTTGCACGACCGCGTAATTGTCTATTAAAGTAACGCAGCGCCGTATGGCAAAAAATGGCCTGGTCAGGAAGGGGAGGGGGCAATCCTCTGGGAGATTGGGGGGCAATCCTCTGGGAGATTGGGGGGGGGGCAATCCTCTGGGAGATTGGGGGGGGGGGCAATCCTCTGGGAGATTGGGGGGGGGGGCAATCCTCTGGGAGATTGGGGGGGGGGCAATCCTCTGGGAGATTGGGGGGGGGGGCAATCTTCTGGGAGATTGGGGGGGCACAATCCTCTGGGAGATTGGGGGGGGGCCCAATCCTCTGGGAGGGGGAGAGGGGGGGGGGCACAATCCTCTGGGAGGGGGAGAGGGGGGGGGGCACAATCCTCTGGGAGGGGGAGAGGGGGGGGGGCACAATCCTCTGGGAGGGGGAGAGGGGGGGGGGGCACAATCCTCTGGGAGGGGGGGAGCACAATCCTCTGGGAGGGGGAGAGGGGGGGGGGGCACAATCCTCTGGGAGGGGGAGAGGGGGGGGGGCACAATCCTCTGGGAGGGGGAGAGGGGGGGGGGGCACAATCCTCTGGGAGGGGGAGAGGGGGGGGGCACAATCCTCTGGGAGGGGGAGAGGGGGGGGGGCACAATCCTCTGGGAGGGGGAGAGGGGGGGGGGCACAATCCTCTGGGAGGGGGAGAGGGGGGGGGGCACAATCCTCTGGGAGGGGGGGCACAATCCTCTGGGAGGGGGGGGGCACAATCCTCTGGGAGGGGGGGGGGGCACAATCCTCTGGGAGGGGGGGGGGCACAATCCTCTGGGAGGGGGGGGAGGGGGAGAGGGGGGGGGGCACAATCCTCTGGGAGGGGGAGGGGGGGGCAAAATCCTCTGGGAGGGGGAGAGGGGGGGGGGGCAAAATCCTCTGGGAGGGGGAGAGGGGGGGGCACAATCCTCTGGGAGGGGGAGAGGGGGGGGGCACAATCCTCTGGGAGGGGGGGGCCACAATCCTCTGGGAGGGGGAGAGGGGGGGGGCACAATCCTCTGGGAGGGGGGGGGCACAATCCTCTGGGAGGGGGAGAGGGGGGGGCACAATCCTCTGGGAGGGGGGGGGCACAATCCTCTGGGAGGGGGAGAGGGGGGGGGCACAATCCTCTGGGAGGGGGAGAGGGGGGGGCACAATCCTCTGGGAGGGGGAGAGGGGGGGGCACAATCCTCTGGGAGGGGGAGAGGGGGGGGGCACAATCCTCTGGGAGGGGGAGAGGGGGGGGGCACAATCCTCTGGGAGGGGGAGAGGGGGGGCACAATCCTCTGGGAGGGGGAGAGGGGGGGGCACAATCCTCTGGGAGGGGGAGTGGGGGGGGGCACAATCCTCTGGGAGGGGGAGAGGGGGGGGCACAATCCTCTGGGAGGGGGAGAGGGGGGGGGGCACAATCCTCTGGGAGGGGGAGAGGGGGGGGCACAATCCTCTGGGAGGGGGAGAGGGGGGGGGCACAATCCTCTGGGAGGGGGAGAGGGGGGCACAATCCTCTGGGAGGGAGAGAGGGGGGGCACAATCCTCTGGGAGGGGGAGAGGGGGGGGGGCACAATCCTCTGGGAGGGGGAGAGGGGGGGGCACAATCCTCTGGGAGGGGGAGAGGGGGGGGGGCACAATCCTCTGGGAGGGGGAGAGGGGGGGGGCACAATCCTCTGGGAGGGGGAGAGGGGGGGGGCACAATCCTCTGGGAGGGGGAGAGGGGGGGGGCACAATCCTCTGGGAGGGGGAGAGGGGGGGGGCACAATCCTCTGGGAGGGGGAGAGGGGGGGGCACAATCCTCTGGGAGGGGGAGAGGGGGGGGGCACAATCCTCTGGGAGGGGGAGAGGGGGGGGGCACAATCCTCTGGGAGGGGGAGAGGGGGGGGGCACAATCCTCTGGGAGGGGGAGAGGGGGGGGGCACAATCCTCTGGGAGGGGGAGAGGGGGGGGGGGCACAATCCTCTGGGAGGGGGAGAGGGGGGGGGCACAATCCTCTGGGAGGGGGAGAGGGGGGGGGCACAATCCTCTGGGAGGGGGAGAGGGGGGGGGCACAATCCTCTGGGAGGGGGGGGGCACAATCCTCTGGGAGGGGGAGAGGGGGGGGCACAATCCTCTGGGAGGGGGGGGGCACAATCCTCTGGGAGGGGGGGGGCACAATCCTCTGGGAGGGGAGGGGGGAGGGGGAGAGGGGGGGCACAATCCTCTGGGAGGGGAGAGGGCAAAATCCTCTGGGAGGGGGAGAGGGGGGGGGCACAATCCTCTGGGAGGGGGAGGGGGGGGGGCACAATCCTCTGGGAGGGGAGAGGGGGGGGGGCACAATCCTCTGGGAGGGGGAGTGGGGGGGGGCACAATCCTCTGGGAGGGGGAGTGGGGGGGCACAATCCTCTGGGAGGGGGAGTGGGGGGGGGCACAATCCTCTGGGAGGGGAGTGGGGGGGGCACAATCCTCTGGGAGGGGGAGAGGGGGGGGCACAATCCTCTGGGAGGGGGAGAGGGGGGGCACAATCCTCTGGGAGGGGGAGAGGGGGGGGGCACAATCCTCTGGGAGGGGAGAGGGGGGGGCACAATCCTCTGGGAGGGGGAGAGGGGGGGCACAATCCTCTGGGAGGGGGAGGGGGGGGGGCACAATCCTCTGGGAGGGGGAGGGGGGGGGGCACAATCCTCGGGAGGGGGAGAGGGGGGGGGGCACAATCCTCTGGGAGGGAGAGAGGGGGGGCACAATCCTCTGGGAGGGGGAGAGGGGGGGCACAATCCTCTGGGAGGGGGAGAGGGGGGGGCACAATCCTCTGGGAGGGGGAGAGGGGGGGGCACAATCCTCTGGGAGGGGAGAGGGGGGGGGCACAATCCTCTGGGAGGGGGAGAGGGGGGGGCACAATCCTCTGGGAGGGGGAGAGGGGGGGAACAATCCTCTGGGAGGGGAGAGGGGGGGCACATCCTCTGGGAGGGGGAGGGGGGGCACAATCCTCTGGGAGGGGGAGAGGGGGGGGCACAATCCTCTGGAGGGGGAGAGGGGGGGGCACAATCCTCTGGGAGGGGAGAGGGGGGGGGCACAATCCTCTGGGAGGGGGAGAGGGGGGGGCACAATCCTCTGGGAGGGGGAGTGGGGGGGGCACAATCCTCTGGGAGGGGGAGGCACAATCCTCTGGGAGGGGAGAGGGGGGGGCACAATCCTCTGGGAGGGGAGAGAGGGGGGCACAATCCTCTGGGAGGGGGAGAGGGGGGGGCACAATCTCTGGGAGGGGGAGGGGGGGGGGGGCACAATCCTCTGGGAGGGGGAGAGGGGGGGGGGCACAATCCTCTGGAGGGAGAGAGGGGGGGCACAATCCTCTGGAGGGGGGAGAGGGGGGGGCACAATCCTCTGGGAGGGGGAGAGGGGGGGGGGCACAATCCTCTGGGAGGGGGAGAGGGGGGGGCACAATCCTCTGGGAGGGGGAGAGGGGGGGAACAATCCTCTGGGAGGGGGAGAGGGGGGGCACAATCCTCTGGGAGGGGGCACAATCCTCTGGGAGGGGAGAGGGGGGGGGCACAATCCTCTGGGAGGGGGAGAGGGGGGGGCACAATCCTCTGGAGGGGGAGAGGGGGGGGGCACAATCCTCTGGAGGGGGAGAGGGGGGGGGGCACAATCCTCTGGAGGGGGAGAGGGGGGGGCACAATCCTCTGGAGGGGAGAGGGGGGGGCACAATCCTCTGGAGGGGAGAGGGGGGGGCACAATCCTCTGGAGGGGGAGAGGGGGGGGGCACAATCCTCTGGAGGGGGAGAGGGGGGGGCACAATCCTCTGGAGGGGGAGAGGGGGGGGCACAATCCTCTGGAGGGGGAGAGGGGGGGCACAATCCTCTGGAGGGGAGAGGGGGGGGCACAATCCTCTGGAGGGGGAGAGGGGGGCACAATCCTCTGGAGGGGGAGAGGGGGGGCACAATCCTCTGGAGGGGGAGAGGGGGGGCAATCCTCTGGAGGGGGAGAGGGGGGGGCAATCCTCTGGAGGGGGAGAGGGGGGGGGGCAATCCTCTGGAGGGGGAGGGGGGGGGGCAATCCTCTGGAGGGGGAGAGGGGGGGGCAATCCTCTGGAGGGGGAGAGGGGGGGGGGCAATCCTCTGGAGGGGGAGAGGGGGGGGGCAATCCTCTGGAGGGGGAGAGGGGGGGGCAATCCTCTGGAGGGGGAGAGGGGGGGGCAATCCTCTGGAGGGGGAGGTGTTATCTGTACATGAACCCCTGTAGATTCAATGATATACTGGGCTGGACGTCATGTTTTCTGGCTCTGGAAGGGTCCATTTTGCAGAATGCCATTTTTACGCTCAAATAAATAGAAGACGTCATCAGGGGATCTTACAGTGAGCTGTGCGAGTCTCTGCTTTGCAGCAAACAGCGTTTTCTTGGTTTTCTCCTCCTTCTCGTTGATTTGCTGGCGCAGTTGCTCCTCCTGCACGGTCTTCTCCTGGAGGTCCTTATGAGCTTTGGACGCCTCTGCCTGGAGCTGTGCGATCTGTTCCTGCAGAACTTTCCCTTCATTCTCTCTCTCATCTACAGTCTTCAAAAACACAAAGATTTGTAGATTATCGGCGGTTCAGGAGGGACATTTCCTTACCAGGTGCTCTGTGCCGAGGGGTCGCTTCACACCATAGACGCGCAGTCCGGATGTGAAGAAAAAGACAGGAGGGGAAAAACGAACCGGAAAGCATCAAAAATACACCAGAATGCGTCAAAACCGCATAAAAACGCATGTGAAAGCGTGATCGCATTCCGGTGCATTTTTAATGAGATCTGGTGCTCCTCCCTCTTTTTCTTCAATTGAAATAGGAAGGTGTTACAGTGCCTTTTTGATGCGTTTTTGTGTGTTCCGGTGCAGTTCTGTGCAGGAAATATGCAGCCCGTTTTCTCTCTCTTTTCATGTGACAACATTGAGGAAATGACACTTTGCTACAATGTGACGTAGTCAGTGTACAGTTTGTATAACATGGAAATTTGCTGTCCCCTCAAAATAAATCAACACTCCGCCATTAATGTCTAAACCTCCGGCAACAAAAGTGACTCCACCCCTAAGTGACAAGGTCCAAATTGGGCCCAATGAGCCATTTTCCCTCCCCGGGGTCATGTGACTCTCAGGTTTAATTTGAGGGTATGTACATCCAATTGGAGTCGGGGGACCAAAAGTAATTGGACAATTGAATACAATCATAAATAAAATGTTGATTTGTAATATTTTGTTGAGAATCCTTTACTGGCAATGACTGCCTGAAGTCTGGAACCCATGGACATGACCAAAGACTGGGGTCCTCCTTTCTGATGCTTTGAAGTCTGGAACCCATGGACGTGACCAGAGACTGGGTTTCCTCCTTTCTGATGCTTTGAAGTCTGTCACACATGGACATGACCAGAGACTGGGTTTCCTCCTTTCCGATGCTTCGCCTGAAGTCTGGAACCCATGGACATGACCAAAGACTGGGTTTCCTCCTTTCTCATGCTTCGCCTGAAGTCTGGAACCCATGGACATGACCAAAGACTGGGTTTCCCTCCTTTCTGATGCTTCGCCTGAAGTCTGGAACCCATGGACATGACCAAAGACCGGGTTTCCTCCTTTCTGATGCTTTGCCTGAAGTCTGGAACCCATGGACGTGACCAAAGACCGAGTTTCCTCCTTTCTGATGCTTTGCCTGAAGTCTGGAACCCATGGACGTGACCAAAGACCGGGTTTCCTCCTTTCTGATGCTTTGCCTGAAGTCTGGAACCCATGGACGTGACCAAAGACCGGGTTTCCTCCTTTCTGATGCTTTGCCTGAAGTCTGGAACCCATGGACGTGACCAGAGACCGGGTTTCCTCCTTTCTGATGCTTTGCCTGAAGTCTGGAACCCATGGACATGACCAAAGACCGGGTTTCCTCCTTTCTGATGCTTCGCCTGAAGTCTGGAACCCATGGACATGACCAAAGACTGGGTTTCCTCCTTTCTGATGCTTCGCCTGAAGTCTGGAACCCATGGACATGACCAAAGACTGGGTTTCCTCCTTTCTGATGCTTTGCCTGAAGTCTGGAACCCATGGACGTGACCAAAGACTGGGTTTCCTCCTTTCTGATGCTTTGCCTGAAGTCTGGAACCCATGGACGTGACCAAAGACTGGGTTTCCTCCTTTCTGATGCTTTGCCTGAAGTCTGGAACCCATGGACGTGACCAAAGACCGGGTTTCCTCCTTTCTGATGCTTTGCCTGAAGTCTGGAACCCATGGACATGACCAAAGACTGGGTTTCCTCCTTTCTGATGCTTCGCCTGAAGTCTGGAACCCATGGACATGACCAAAGACTGGGTTTCCTCCTTTCTGATGCTTCGCCTGAAGTCTGGAACCCATGGACATGACCAAAGACTGGGTTTCCTCCTTTATGATGCTTCGCCTGAAGTCTGGAACCCATGGACATGACCAAAGACTGGGTTTCCTCCTTTCTGATGCTTCGCCTGAAGTCTGGAACCCATGGACATGACCAAAGACTGGGTTTCCTCCTTTCTGATGCTTCGCCTGAAGTCTGGAACCCATGGACATGACCAAAGACTGGGTTTCCTCCTTTCTGATGCTTTGCCTGAAGTCTGGGACCCATGGACATGACCAAAGACTGGGTTTCCTCCTTTCTGATGCTTCGCCTGAAGTCTGGAACCCATGGACATGACCAAAGACTGGGTTTCCTCCTTTCTGATGCTTCGCCTGAAGACTGGAACCCATGGACATGACCAATGACCGGGTTTCCTCCTTTCTGATGCTTCGCCTGAAGTCTGGAACCCATGGACATGACCAAAGACTGGGTTTCCTCCTTTCTGATGCTTCGCCTGAAGTCTGGAACCCATGGACATGACCAAAGACTGGGTTTCCTCCTTTCTGATGCTTTGCCTGAAGTCTGGAACCCATGGACATGACCAAAGACTGGGTTTCCTCCTTTCTGATGCTTCGCCTGAAGTCTGGGACCCATGGACATGACCAAAGACTGGGTTTCCTCCTTTCTGATGCTTTGCCTGAAGTCTGGAACCCATGGACATGACCAAAGACTGGGCTTCTGCCTTTCTGACGCTTTGCCTGAAGTCTGGAACCCATGGACATGACCAAAGACTGGGTTTCCTCCTTTCTGATGCTTTGCCTGAAGTCTGGAACCCATGGACATGACCAAAGACTGGGTTTCCTCCTTTCTGATGCTTTGCCTGAAGTCTGGAACCCATGGACGTGACCAAAGACCGGGTTTCCTCCTTTCTGATGCTTTGCCTGAAGTCTGGAACCCATGGACATGACCAAAGACCGGGTTTCCTCCTTTCTGATGCTTTGCCTGAAGTCTGGAACCCATGGACATGACCAAAGACTGGGTTTCCTCCTTTCTGATGCTTTGCCTGAAGTCTGGAACCCATGGACATGACCAAAGACCGGGTTTCCTCCTTTCTGATGCTTTGCCTGAAGTCTGGAACCCACGGACATGACCAAAGACTGGGTTTCCTCCTTTCTGATGCTTTGCCAGGCTCTTCAGTTGTTCTTTGTTTGGGGGTCTTTCTGCCTTTAGTTTTGCCTTCAGCCAGTGAAATGTATGCTCAGTGGGGTGGAGATCAGGTGATGGACTCGGCCATTGCAGAATATTCCAATGTGGATGTACATACCCTCAAATTACACCTGAGACTGTGCACTTTCAGCCCATATCCATTATAAATAAATTATATATTTATTATATAGCTTGAATATGTTTTGGTAAATACCTGAAAAATATATATACACACATTATATATATATATATTTGTATTCCTTTTACAAAGAACTTAAACATCCCTTGTATAAGGGTGACGGGTCCTCATAGTAAAGACATCAATGTCTCCACTACCTTTAAAAGCATAACAAAACAAAAAAAAAAAATTGTTTACATCCAGCTCAGACAGGAAGTGATGTCATGACATTTGCTCTGGTCCTCCTAGATCATAGAGGTTAGGAAAGAATCTGGTCTTTCCTCACCTCTGTGTTCAGCAGCCGCATGCATATATACATAAACATTTTAATGTAAACATTCCTTGTAACAGAAATAAGACATGACAGGTCCTCTTTAAAAGCATAACAATAGAACAAAAAAAAAAAAAAGATTGATCTTATGAGAAGAAAAATAAAAATTTGTTTACATCCAGCTCAGACTGGAAGTGACGTCATGACGTTTGCTCTGGTCCTCCTAGATCCTAGAGGTGAGGAAAGAATCTGGCTTTTCCCCATCTGTGTCCAGGAGCCGCAGCTGCAGGACTGGTTTCCCGGCGAGCAGCGTCTAGGGTTAGGGGGTGTCCCCTTCTCCCCTTCCGCAGCTTTCAAAAGCGATCCAGCGGCTAATCAGCTGCTTGGATCGCTTTTACCAGAAAGAGAAACGGCTAACATATAGACCAGGGTTATGTCTGATCGCTTCAGCCACGACCCCAGAAAACCACGTGCAATTGTGTATTCAGAATACTGTGGGCTCCAACCTACAGCTGCACCTACGGTCATGCATGCACCACAAACACCAAGTCACTCAGCTGCACCTACGGTCATGCATGCACCACCAACACCAAGTCACTCAGCTGCACCTACGGTCATGCATGCACCACCAACACCAAGTCACTCAGCTGCACCTACGGTCATGCATGCACCACCAAGTCACTCAGCTGCACCTACAGTCATGCATGCACCACAAACACCAAGTCACTCAGCTGCACCTACGGTCATGCATGCACCACAAGTCACTCAGCTGCACCTATAGTCATGCATGCACCACAAGTCACTCAGCTGCACCTACAGTCATGCATGCACCACCAAGTCACTCAGCTGCACCTACGGTCATGCATGCACCACCAAGTCACTCAGCTGCACCTACGGTCATGCATGCACCACCAAGTCACTCAGCTGCACCTACGGTCATGCATGCACCACCAAGTCACTCAGCTGCACCTACGGTCATGCATGCACCACCAAGTCACTCAGCTGCACCTACGGTCATGCATGCACCACAAACACCAAGTCACTCAGCTGCACCTATGGTCATGCATGCACCACAAGTCACTCAGCTGCACCTATAGTCATGCATGCACCACAAGTCACTCAGCTGCACCTACAGTCATGCATGCACCACCAAGTCACTCAGCTGCACCTATGGTCATGCATGCACCACCAAGTCACTCAGCTGCACCTACGGTCATGCATGCACCACAAACACCAAGTCACTCAGCTGCACCTATGGTCATGCATGCACCACCAAGTCACTCAGCTGCACCTACGGTCATGCATGCACCACAAACACCAAGTCACTCAGCTGCACCTATGGTCATGCATGCACCACCAAGTCACTCAGCTGCACCTACAGTCATGCATGCACCACAAACACCAAGTCACTCAGCTGCACCTACGGTCATGCATGCACCACCAAGTCACTCAGCTGCACCTACAGTCATGCATGCACCACAAACACCAAGTCACTCAGCTGCACCTATGGTCATGCATGCACCACAAGTCACTCAGCTGCACCTATAGTCATGCATGCACCACAAGTCACTCAGCTGCACCTACGGTCATGCATGCACCACAAGTCACTCAGCTGCACCTACGGTCATGCACCACCAAGTCACTCACCTTTTGCAAGGCCTCCAGTTGACCTTCCAGTGCTGAGATCTTTGCTTCAGCCTTTGCCCGAGAATCCTTCAACTCCTGGATCTCCTTCTGGGAAGCTTGCTCTTCAAACTGTGCTGCTTGAGCTGTGGAGGTCTCGGCAACCAACTAAAAACAGCAACAAAAAAAAAAACACACACGTTTGTATAATTACTTCATGCAAATCTATGAACTGGACCCTCCGCTCCACTATCCCCATCCTGCCCCAGAGCCTGGGGACCACGCGAGGGCATGCGACGGTGGCAGGGACTGCGTTTGGGAAGGCCGGGGAACACTGGATCTCATTCCACCGGATCTGCTCCCGAGGAGGACAAGTCCAGGAACAAAGCTGAACAAATCAAATACAAACCCCTAGAGGTGGTTACCTTGTCGTGCTGAACCTTCAGCTCCTCATACTGCGTCTTGTATCTCCTTCCGATCTTTTTAACCTGTGTGATGGTTTTGATTTTTTCTTGGATGTCGGCGACTTTAACCTCAAGTTCTTTCTGGAGATTTTCCTTCTCGGTTTTGTGTTTCGTCAGATCTTCTCTTACGTTCTGACACTGACTTTGGCTCGTATTTAGGGCGGCATTCAACCTGTCATCAATACGGTCAACAGAAATCATCAGAATATATTGGGGGGGGGAAGCTGGTTTAACCACTTCCACCGCTTTCACCCCCCCCCCCTTCTGGTCCGGACACTTTCCCCCCCTTCCAGTCCGGACACTTTCCCCCCCCTTCCAGTCCGGACACTTTCCCCCCCCTTCCAGTCCGGACACTTTCACCCCACTTCCAGTCCGGACACTTTCACCCCACTTCCAGTCCGGACACTTTCACCCCCTTCCAGTCCGGACACTTTCCCCCCCTTCCAGTCCGGACACTTTCCCCCCTTCCAGTCCGGACACTTTCACCCCCTTCCAGTCCGGACACTTTCACCCTCTTCCAGTCCGGACACTTTCACCCCCTTTCCAGTCCGGACACTTTCACCCCCTTTCCAGTCCGGACACTTTCCCCCCCTTCCAGTCCGGACACTTTCCCCCCCTTCCAGTCCGGACACTTTCCCCCCCTTCCAGTCCGGACACTTTCCCCCCCTTCCCCCCCAGGCCAATTTTCAGCTTTCAGCGCTATCACACTTTGAATGACAATTGTGCGGTCATGCAACACTGTACCAATATGAATTTTTTAGCATTTTTTTTTTAGACAGATAAAACTTTATTTTGGTGGTATTTATTCACCGCTGGGAGTTTTATTTTTGTTGCTATATAAATTAAAAAGTCTAAAAAGTTTGAACAGAAGTGTTTTTCTTATAAAATTTTGCAAATAAATAATATTTCATCATAAATCTTGGCCAAAATGTATTCCATTATCTTTTTAGTAAAAAAAAAAAAATCCAAATTAATTTATAACCAAAAATAATATTTTAAAATTTGTTTACATTTTTTTTATTTTTACATATTATACAGTATTTATAAAGCGCCAATAGTTGGCTCAGCGCTGTACATTACAAAGGGGGGACAGAACATGTGACAGAACAATACCAATACAATGCAAAACATGAGGGGATCGAGGGCCCTGATCCTTGGAGCTTACAATCTAGGAGGGGGGGGGGATGGTGGTACAGGAGGAGATAGCTGTGGGGGATGGGGTGGTAGGAAGAGTGGAGGAGGTCGGCAAGTTAGCAGGGGGTGGGGTAGGCTTCCCTGAAGAGATGGGTTTTCAGGGTGCACCTAAAGGAGAGGAGAGTAGGTGATAATCTGATGGGTTGGGGCAGGGAGTTCCAGAGGATGGGTGACACCCTGGAGAAGTCCTGGAGGCGGGCATGGGAGGAGGAGACCAGGGAACTAGAGAGAAGGAGGTCTTGTGAGGAGCGGAGTGTGCGTGTTGGGCGGTACTTGGATATTAGGTCGGTGATGTAGTTCGGGGCAGTATGGTGGACGGCTTTGTACGTCAGTGTTAGGATTTTGAATTTGATCCGTTGCACAATCGGAAGCCAGTGGAGGGATTGGCAGAGGGGGGTAGAGGACACTGAGTGGAGGCCAGTGGAGGGATTGGCAGAGGGGGGTGGCATAAAAGCAATCATTTCTCCTTCTCTCTGGCTGCATTCTTGCAGCCATTGAGAAATACTGTGTGAGCTGTGATTGGTCACAGCTTGTCACATGGTACAAGGCTGTTGGGAATAGCCCTGTACCATGTGATCTCGGTGATCATTCACAGATTTCACACGTAGCAAGCAATGATGGCAGAAGTGACATCTTGCTTACTACTCTGCATGTGATCACTGATTGGCCAATATAAAGTGTCCGGACTGGAAGGGGTTAATCTGTAGGGAACATTCAAGGCGGCTCAGTCAACTAAACCCTTCTGAGATCCGGCCTGCCCCAGGGCCCCTCGGGTGAATATGAAGGCATGAGAAGGAAATCTAAGGAGGACAGAAATGTCCCTCAATATCCATGTTCTACATACACACGCGTGTAGTGAGTCGAGTCTGCCAAGAATTGTATGTTAGGGACATTCATCGGTTCTTTAGTCCAGGATGACAGCAGACAAAATCTAAACACTTTTTGTAAACAACAAGATTTGAGAGTTGTCAGGGAAAGCGGCACTTACCTCGCAGTCTCTGTTTTCAGTTTCCCGACGTCCTCGGTGAGTTGCTGAATTCGCTTCACATTGACGTCTCTTTCAGAAAGCAGCTTCTTGTTCTCCTCGGCATCCGTGTCTTTCTGCTGATTTAATAAGTGCTGACGATGGACAGAGAAGACAGAAATGAAAACAATTCAAATTCAATTTTATTTAGAAATGGCTTCAAAATCGGCCGCATTGCTATGGAGTCCTAATGCTGAATTGTCCTTCAAATAAAGAATTTATAAACACTAACTTTTGTATATTTTTTTTTTTTTTAAACGTTTTGTTTCAATTTTAAAAACACACAACTCTCTTGTTTTTTTATAAAGCAGAGGCTCAAGAGCAGTGATCTCCCTGGAAGCAAGCCGGCAACGTACATTTGCATTGCTGAGCCCATCCCTGCAGCCCCTCGCAGTATATTTGCTGTGAGCGGGCGGAAAGTGATTAAAGTGCAATTTTTTTTTAAAAATGTATCTATTTTTTTAGACATCCATCTTAGGAAATCCTCCAAACGCCATACCTGTGTTCTCGCCTTCCAACGCTTCACGTCTTCCTCAAGCAGCTTCTTTTCTGCTTGAAGCATGCCGCTCTTCTCACTCAGTTCAGAGTTGGACTCTTGCAAAGGCAAAATATTTGATTCAAGCTTTCGAATCTGAAAATAAATACAGGGAGTAGTACAACTATATCCATCCATCATCCATCCATCTATCTATCTATTATCTATCTATCTATCATCTATCTATCATCTATCTATTATCTATCTATCTATCTATCATCTATCTATCTATCATCTATCTATCATCTATCTATCATCTATCTATCTATCATCTATCTATCTATCATCTATCTATCATCTATCTATCATCTATCTATTATCTATCTATCTATCTATCATCTATCTATCTATCATCTATCTATCATCTATCTATCATCTATCTATCATCTATCTATCATCTATCTATCTATTATCTATCTATCTATCTATCATCTATCTATCTATCATCTATCTATCTATCATCTATCTATCATCTATCTATCATCTATCTATCATCTATCTATCTATCATCTATCTATCTATCATCTATCTATCTATCATCTATCTATCTATCTATCTATCTATCATCTATCTATCTATCATCTATCTATCTATCATCTATCTATCTATCATCTATCTATCTATCTATCATCTATCTATCATCTATCTATTATCTATCTATCTATCATCTATCTATCTATCATCTATCTATCATCTATCTATCATCTATCTATCATCTATCTATCTATCATCTATCTATCTATCTATCTATCTATCATCTATCTATCTATCATCTATCTATCTATCATCTATCTATCTATCATCTATCTATCTATCATCTATCTATCTATCTATCATCTATCTATCATCTATCTATCATCTATCTATCTATCATCTATCTATCATCTATCTATCATCTATCTATCTATCATCTATCTATCATCTATCTATCATCTATCTATCATCTATCTATCATCTATCTATCTATCATCTATCTATCTATCATCTATCTATCTATCATCTATCTATCATCTATCTATCATCTATCTATTATCTATCTATCTATCTATCTATCTATCTATCTATCTATCTATCTATCTATCTATCTATCTATCTTTTATTTTATTTTTTTTTACAATTTTTAATAAATAAATAAAATAAATATCTAAAAATATATATACAAATCAAAGACTATATTATTTTTTTTTTTTAAGTATCAAAAGAAGGCATGTAAGCATGCAAAAAAAAAAAAAAAAAAAAAAAAAAAGGTCCGCAGAAGCTGCTGTTGGCCATAGAACAGATCCAACTCAGTTTTTATGTTTTGCCAGATATGTATCACATTAAAATTTAAAGTAGAACTCCACCCTAAACCTAATTGTTCTCAATGTTCCCACCCCCTCCAAACACCTCTGCTGATTAACCTGTGTAGGAAAGATGTATATACTTGCCTATTATCAGCCCGCCCCGGTCATGTGATCCTCCTGTTAGCCATCAACAGCTGCAGGGAAAGGGGGGGGATTTCAGGACCGTCCCGGCCATTGCTGGTGCTCTCTTCTCCCCTGCAGCCGCCACTGGCTGACACAGGGAAGCAGAATCACATGAAAGTAGGTAAGTCTATACACCTTCCAGACATAGGTAGGAGAGAGGAGGGGACATGAAGACTAGGTGGGGCTGGAATTCTACTTTAGCCCCTTTGCGTCCGCAGTAGGCAAATGTGCGGCCTATCAGTGGGTGGACCTTGACGCTGAGAGGCCGCATATTTGCATACCCAAACGTGCCAAGAGGGCGCGCTCCGTGTGTGCTCCCAGCACAGTTACCAGCGTCTAGCGGGACAAGAACACAGGGGGACAGCGCATCTAAGTGTAGCAGATTAACCCCTCCCTCTTCAGATGATGTCATCCAGCCCAGTATATCGTCGAATCTACAGGGGTTCATGTACAGATAATCCCCCCCCTTCCAGAAGATTTCCCACCCCCCCCTTCCTGACCAGGTCATTTTTTGCAATACGGAACTGCATTACTTTAACTGACAATTGTACGGTCATGCAACACTGCACCCAAATTAAATTTACATCCTTTTTTCCCAGAACTAGAGCTTTCTTTCAGTGGTGGTGGGGATGGGGGGGGGGGGGGGGAATCATCTGGAGGTCAATTGTTTCTATTGTAACCTTTACACGATGACACCAGAATACTGAACGATCGGCCAGTTGCTCACCTTGGCCTGAAGTTGCTGAAGATTTTGATCGAGTTTTTCTTTATCTTCTCTCAACAATTTATTGGTTTCTATTAGCACGTTCATGGTTTCCGTTTTCTTCATCAGCTCTTCATGTTGGGCCATGGTCTTCACAGTCACCTGAAAGGTAAAACCAAGAAGAGTCTGTCAGAAAGCCCCTGACCCAGACAGATGTCCCGGGGTGCGCTCAGCTGGTGCCTGCACAGGGGTGCCCTGGATGGAATAATGCAGAGACTCATTATGGGGGGAAGGTCAGCGGGAGGAACGGCGCCCCGTCACCGGCGGGAGGAACGGCGCCCCGTCACCGGCGGGAGGAACGGCGCCCCGTCACCGGCGGGAGGAACGGCGCCCCGTCACCGGCGGGAGGAACGGCGCCCCGTCACCGGCGTCGGCGATAGTGCCTTGTAAACCGTTTTAGGAAAAGTGCCCCAAGGGGTCAGATAAAGGCAAGCACAGGGCTACATCTGGCCCCCATTTTGGAGCCCGCTGATCTAGCGCCACCAATGTGATGGATTTGGTAAAATGCCTATTCGGTTTCCTGTTTAAAATATACATTTTATATGTATTTACTTTTATACTTTTTCATATTTCTAAATATATGTGTTGTGCGTATATATTTTGTCTGCTGGGCTTTGCAGTCCTCAACTTGTTTGTTCAGAGCGATGTTCTCAACCCCTCCCGTCGAGCTGTGAGGATCTTGTACCTAGGCCTTGAATATGTGAGGGTCTTGTACCTAGGCCTTGAATATGTGAGGATCTTGTACCTAGGCCTTGAATATGTGAGGGTGAGGATCTTGTACCTAGGCCTTGCATATGTGAGGGTGAGGATCTTGTACCTAGGCTTTGAATATGTGAGGGTCTTGTACCTAGGCCTTGAATATGTGAGGGTGAGGATTTTGTACCTAGGCTTTGAATATGTGAGGGTGAGGATCTTGTACCTAGGCCTTGCATATGTGAGGGTGAGGATCTTGTACCTAGGCCTTGCATATGTGAGGGTGAGGATCTTGTACCTAGGCTTTGAATATGTGAGGGTCTTGTACCTAGGCCTTGAATATGTGAGGGTGAGGATCTTGTACCTAGGCCTTGAATATGTGAGGGTGAGATCTTGTACCTAGGCCTTGAATATGTGAGGGTGAGGATTTTGTACCTAGGCTTTGAATATGTGAGGGTCTTGTACCTAGGCCTTGAATATGTGAGGTTGAGGATCTTGTACCTAGGCCTTGAATATGTGAGGGGGAGTGAAGAGATAATGGGGGAGGAGCCTCAAGTATCAAGTTTCTGCACTTCTCCCATATTTCAGCCAAGCAAAATGTGCCTTTTAGAATGTGACTGTATTTACATAATAGTGACGTATACTCCATTGTTCTCCTTGTATAAAAGGTTAAGCACTGCCCTGCAATACTCAGATGATGTGAAAGTGGCTGTACTGGACAGTTGTCAGTGTAATTATTTCCGGCGTGCACGCCTATCCACATTTCAAATCAGGAGCAGCAGCATTCAACCCTGAGCCCAATTGTGGTTCCCAAAACCTTTACACCAATAGTTCTCAGCAGGGAAGACAGACCAGCAATGTATGTCCTGGCGGGGTATGAGGTGTCATCAGTGCTTCATGGAAGTGCGGAAAACTCCCACTGAATGTACCAGCCCAGAGCTCTTCTATAACCACGACGTCGAACATTTCACTGACCTGAACCTTTTCCCGCTCAGAATTCAGGCTGTCCTGCAGCTCATTGATTTCCTTCTCCAAATGCTCTATTCGCTGACGATATCGAATACATTCCACCTGGGCAACATCGAATCTTGCTTCAGCTATTTCTTTCTCTCGTCTCACAAATCTGAAATAGACGATCGACCTCAGTACATGGCGGGAACATGATTGTATTTTTTTTTTTTTAAACAATGAACATGTCATACTTACCAGCTCTGTAAGGGTTTGCACAGAACAGCCCGATCCTCTTCCTCCCCCTCTGGGGTCCGGCACTCCTATTTCCCCCCCATGAAGTTCCCTCATAGCAAGCTGCTTGCTATGGGGGCACTCACGCAGGCTCACTCCTGAGCTGCACTCTGTGTATTCATTGGCACAGAGCCTCTGGGAGACCCCAGACGCCATATTTACGCCCCGGTGTTCTTTGGCTTGTTTTATGTCCACCACCCCAGAGCACTGGCCGTGTGATTAACTCCTTCAAGTCCGGACACTTCCTCCCCCCTCCCGCTCAGGCCAATGTTCAGATTTTAATGCCACGCTGTACCGAAAGGGAATATATTTTTTTTTTTTTTTGAGACAGATCAAGCTTTCTTGTGGTGGTATTTGATCACCGCTGGTGTTATTTTTTCTGGTACATAAAATGAAAAAAGTGAACATTTTTGAACCCTGGAAAAATAGTTTTTTCCAAAAATTTCCACACCCTCAGCAGTTCGTATGAATGGGGTGCAATTGTGATGCGGAATTCGCAGCAGTTTCTGCGCGAATTGCGCACCGCATCAGTGTGGACCCGGGCTAAGTGAATCTTTGATTTCATTGCAGCCATGTAATTTGGATTGGATTATTGAGCCGTTTGAATGCTTTCCTTTTGGAACAAAATGTACAACATCCCAGGACAGCCAATGAGATGAAGCCATTACACAGCGCCGACACTTGGCTGTGGACCTCAAACCTCATTGGACACAGCTGATCACGCGGTGTAAGGCCATTGTGATTGGCCTTTTATCTCATGTGGTCGGCTGTGTCCTACAGACACAGCGATTACGGAGAGAGCCGGGTGTGCGCCGCTGGGGGCACACGTTCCGGGAGGACGTCATACGACTCCCTCCCAGAACGTCATTCGGCTATAGCGTGGTTGTGAAGTGGTCCAAGTGACCGCAATGTACCGAGGTAAGAGCCCCCGAAGGCTTCTGATATTTCCAGCAAAGGAAATCTAAAGCAGAGACCAACCCCAGGTAATGTCATCTAACCGTCCTTTACACATCAGGATCAGCCGTTGGATACCTGAGAATCTCCATCACTTGTTCCTCAGACTTCCCTTCTTCACCGAAAGACACATTGAGGGCTCCCTCCTGCACAGAGGTCACCATCTTCTTACTGAGGGCCTCAATCTGGTCGTGTAACAGTCGGTTCTGCTTTTCCAGGTCTTCACAGCGGGAGCGATTCTTGCCCGTCTCTTCCTATAAATTAATGGAACAGTAAAATGTTCATGCAAGAAAAAAAAAAAGAAAAACTAGACACAGAGAGCCAGACACAAGAAATTAGGGATGCACCGTAACATATCGGCCGAAAACAGCCCTATCGGTATTATGCCGATAGGAAAAATGTAGCCGATACAGGAGCCGATGCAGGGGACAGTGTGTACTGTAGATGTGAGGGGGGGGGGGGGGGCTGAGAAAGGCAGGAGAGGAGCCGTGTATACAGGGACTGGCTGTCACTATGTCGGTTTTTACAATTCATTACCGGCTTTTTTTTCTTCACTATAGCTCACAGAATCAGCTGTCACTTTCCCCCCCCAGATAAAAGAAACAATGTTTCCTTTTAGTTTCTTTTCCCAAGTTAAAAGAAAGTTTCCTTTTCATTTATTTCCCCAGTTAAAAGAAATAGTTTCCTTTTAGTTTCTTTCCCGATATAAAAGAAACAAAGTTTCCTTTAGCTCCAGGAAAAGTGACAGCTAATTCTGTGAGCTATAGGGGAAAAAAACAACAAAAAAAACAAAAAAAAAAAAACCTGGCAATTGCATTTAAAAATCGGCACTGACCTACAGCGACAGCCAGTAAGGGAGCCTCTCTGTATACACTGCTCATCTCCTGCCCCCACCCCCCTACAAAGAGGACCTGCCACTCATATTCTATCCCATAGGGGACTATTGGTCCCCTATGTGATAGCAAAAAAAAAAAGTAAAACATTTTATAAATATATTATATTTACACACACACATATTGCGACAGTGTGGCGATCTGTCAGGATATAGAAAGGATATTTCTCCACAAGGCAGGTTGAGGGGCTCCGGGTACTTGTTTGATGCAGAGGTAAGTGGCTTTTCACTTTTCTCATGTCTTTGTAAGGTCCATTTTGGGACCTGGAGCCGGGAGATTTCAGTGGTTTGGGAGGGATGAAATCTCCAATCCTGGGACCAGGTTTTGGGAATGTCCAGGAGACCGATTGGTCAGGTGTGCATGGCTCTCTTCTAGAGTCAGGACCAGGGTTCTGGGATCCACGCCGGCAGACAGGTCATTGCCCAGGAGTCAGAAGGGCGCCACCTAGGAGAGGTGGGAGTCAGAGCAGCAAGGGGGCTGCTAGCTGTGTGCAAAAAGCCATATTTTGGAAGGAGGCCGTGTGCATTCAAGGAGTCCAATGCTGTGTCCTGGGACTGGCCAGTGGTCTGGGAGACCCATATAAATAGAGGGACTGCTAACCAGCAGGGCTGATAGAGAGCCAGGAGGCTGAATATGTTGTTTGTATTGATGGTGGATACCCCTGCGTGGGGGAAACCCGTTATGTGGAACTTTCTTTTAAATAAAATTGGGCAAAAACAGCCCTTAAAAAGGAAGTGAGTGACTGTGTGCTTATAAATCTCTCCCCTTGGTGGTCCCCACAATACACACGGACATGAAAGCTCCTCACACACAGACATTTCGGTTTTCGGCCGCATGCATTCTGACTTTTCCATTTCAGCGCACCACGACAAGAAATCACGTAAATGAACCGCATTATAAAGCCAGTTACCTTGAGGATGCGCTCTCTCTCCTCCCAGGATGCTTTGCACTCCAGCAGCTGGGACTGCGCCTTCTGAGCCGCCTCCTCTGACTTCTGGCGGGTGGCGGCAGCATTGCTGAGCTGTTCCTTGGCAGCCTGAAGAGCTTCTACGTCGGCGGCGTGCAGCATCAATTCCCGCTCATACTTGTTCTGCGATTCCGCCGCTATCTTTGCCTTGAAAATAAAGAAAGGGTGCAAATCACATTCCATGCGATCCGGCCAGGAAACAGCCCGAGTCCTGCAGATTCATCAACTAGGATGGCCATCGTCTATGAAGCATGAAAAGGCTTTCAGTATGAAACGGCCAACTATACCTCCCACCAACACCAGCGACCGGGTACTACACCTCCCACCGACCGGGTACTACACCTCCCGCCGACACCAGCGACCGGGTACTACACCTCCCGCCGACACCGGGTACTACACCTCCCGCCGACACCGGGTACTACACCTCCCGCCGACACCGGGTACTACACCTCCCGCCGACACCGGGTACTACACCTCCCGCCGACACCGGGTACTACACCTCCCGCCGACACCGGGTACTACACCTCCCGCCGACCGGGTACTACACCTCCCGCCGACACCAGCGACCGGGTACTACACCTCCCGCCGACACCGGGTACTACGCCGACACCGGGTACTACGCCGACACCGGGTACTACGCCGACACCGGGTACTACGCCGACACCGGGTACTACGCCGACACCGGGTACTACGCCGACACCGGGTACTACGCCGACACCGGGTACTACGCCGACACCGGGTACTACGCCGACACCGGGTACTACGCCGACACCAGCGACCGGGTACTACACCGACACCAGCGACCGGGTACTACACCGACACCAGCGACCGGGTACTACACCGACACCAGCGACCGGGTACTACACCGACACCAGCGACCGGGTACTACACCGACACCAGCGACCGGGTACTACACCGACACCAGCGACCGGGTACTACACCGACACCAGCGACCGGGTACTACACCGACACCAGCGACCGGGTACTACACCGACACCAGCGACCGGGTACTACACCGACACCAGCGACCGGGTACTACACCGACACCAGCGACCGGGTACTACACCGACACCAGCGACCGGGTACTACACCGACACCAGCGACCGGGTACTACACCGACACCAGCGACCGGGTACTACACCTCCCATCGACACCAGCGACCGGGTACTACACCTCCCATCGACACCAGCGGCCGGGTACTACACCTCCCATCGACACCAGCGACCGGGTACTACACCGACACCAGCGACCGGGTACTACACCTTCCATCGACACCAGCGACCGGGTACTACACCTCCCACCGACACCAGCGACCGGGTACTACACTGACACCAGCGACCGGGTACTACACCGACACCAGCGACCGGGTACTACACCGACACCAGCGACCGGGTACTACACCTCCCATCGACACCAGCGACCGGGTACTACACCGACACCAGCGACACCAGCGACCGGGTACTACACCGACACCAGCGACCGGGTACTACACCTCCCACCGACACCAGCGACCGGGTACTACACCCCCCACCGACACCAGTGATAGGGTAATTTTTTTTTAAACCCACTGACAACCAGGCCAGTTTACACCCACCAATGGCAGAGCATTTTCTACTCCCACTGGCCACATCCCGCCCCCCCTAAAGTTTGATGTCCCGTAGTCTGCAGACGCTATAACGTTTGTGCAAACCAATCAATATACGCTCAGTCAGGGATCACACGTGTTTTGCGCAAAACGCACAGCAGTCCATTTAACATGATTTCCTATGGGACAAGTTCACATCTGCACGTTTTCACCCGCTGCATTTTTTGGAAAGGGTCGGCGACTATTTTAAAACGCAAAACATTGTGTTTTTGGTTCTATAGTCTTCAATGGAAACACTGCAGAAAAAAAATGTGCATTTTTGATGTGTTTTAATCTGTCTAGAAACAAGTAAAACAAATTAAAAAACGCACAGCAGAAATGGATCAAACGCAAACTGCATAGGTGTGAACCGAGCCTTACTGGGATTTTTTGTTTTATATTAGATAAAAAAATATATAAATTTTATTATTTCAGGTACTTATATAGCGCTATCAATGTACTCCGCGCTTTACATATATATTGTACATTCACATCAGGCCCCGCCCCCGAGGAGCGTACAATCTAAGGTCCCTAACTCACATTCATACATACACATCCTAGGGACAATTAACCTCCCAGCATGTCTTTGGAGTGTGGAAGGAAACCAGAGTACCAGGAGGAAACCCACGCAGGCACAGGGAGAACATGCAAACTCCAGGCAGGTGGTGCCGTGGTTGGGATTCAAAGCAATGACCTGAGTACTGCCAGGCGGAAGTGCGAACCATTTAGTTGCTGTGCTGCATATATTTTTTTTTTTGTAATGCAAAACGAAAAAGCGCACAGGTGATCAAATCTCATTTGGGTGCAGCGTTGCATGACTGCGCAATGGTCAGTTAAATGAACGCAGCAAAGTGTATAGCAAAAAAATGGCCTGGTCAGGAAGGGGGGTGGGGGGGGGGAATCCTCTGGGGGGTATGGGCTCAGAAAACGATTAACATGCATTCTCGGCGGGGACCCCGAGTTCCCCTTTGAGAAGTTCTCACCCTCGGGTGACCCTGGGAGGTCACAGTGGTTACGTTTCAGAACTCACCTGCTCCTGACAGTCCTGTTTGGCCTTCTGCTCATTACTGGTAGCAGTCACAGCCCTCTGAAGAGCAGACTGGACTTCCGCTTGCAAACTGGAGAGACTTTGTTTAAGCTGCGATAACTGGAAAATAAATAAAAATGTGTGAGAAGTCGTAACAAAGTAACAGAGAATACGGCAAACACAACACAGAGCCGGGAATGAATCGGGCCGACATGGAGGATACGGCACTGCAAACCAGAGAAACATCAGCGCAGCGAGCCGGTCCGTATAAATATGTACATAGTTATCTTATAATGTATAAAATTGTCAATAGGCAAAACTTTTTTTTAGGTATTATATAGTTTGGTGGGGGAGGGGGGAGGTGATCGATCAGGTTTTCCTATAAGTGTGCGCCCCAATTGTAGAGATTCAAAGTGGAGCTACACTGAGCACCAAAAATACGATTTTTAATATTCAAAGCAAACATCCCCATCCCTCCATCCATCCCCCACCAATGTATCCATCCCCCCCATCCATTCCCCCATCTAGGTCTCCATCCATCCCCCCCCCTCCCCATCTAGGTCTACATCCATCCCCATCTATGTCTCCATCCAAACCCCCACCAATGTATCCATCCCCCCCATCCCCACCCCCCATCTAGGTCTCCATCCATCCCCACCCCCCATCTAGATCTCCATCCTCCCCCCCCCCCCCCCCCATCTAGGTCTCCATCCACCCCCCCCCCCCCATCTAGGTCTCCATCCACCCCCCCCCCCCATCTAGGTCTCCATCCACCCCCCCCCCCCATCTAGGTCTCCATCCACCCCTCTCACCCAGGTCTCTATCCATCCACCCCCACCCAGGTCTCCATCCATCCCCCCACCTCGCCCATCTAGGTCTCCACTCCCCCCCCATCCATCCCCATCCATGTCTCCATCCATCACCCCCCCCCCCCCCCCATCTAGGTCTCCATCCACCCCCCCCCCCATCTAGGTCTCATCCATCACCCCCCCCCATCTAGGTATCCATCACCCCCCCCCCATCTAGGTCTCCATCCATCACCCCCCCCCCCCATCTAGGTCTCCATCCATCACCCCCCCCCCCATCTAGGTCTCCATCCATCACCCCCCCCCATCTAGGTCTCCATCCATCACCCCCCCCCCCATCTAGGTCTCCATCCATCACCCCCCCCCCATCTAGGTCTCCATCCATCACCCCCCCCCCCCCCCCATCTAGGTCTCCATCCATCACCCCCCCCCCCATCTAGGTCTCCATCCATCACCCCCCCCCCCATCTAGGTCTCCATCCATCACCCCCCCCCCCATCTAGGTCTCCATCCATCACCCCCCCCCATCTAGGTCTCCATCCATCACCCCCCCCCCCCATCTAGGTCTCCATCCATTCCCCCCCCCCCCCCCATCTAGGTCTCCATCCATCACCCCCCCCCCCATCTAGGTCTCCATCCATCACCCCCCCCCCCATCTAGGTCTCCATCCATCACCCCCCCCCCCATCTAGGTCTCCATCCATCACCCCCCCCCCCCCATCTAGGTCTCCATCCATCACCCCCCCCCCCCCATCTAGGTCTCCATCCATCACCCCCCCCCCATCTAGGTCTCCATCCATCACCCCCCCCCCCATCTAGGTCTCCATCCATCACCCCCCCCCCCCATCTAGGTCTCCATCCATCACCCCCCCCCCCCCCATCTAGGTCTCCATCCATCACCCCCCCCCCCCCATCTAGGTCTCCATCCATCACCCCCCCCCCCCCATCTAGGTCTCCATCCATCACCCCCCCCCCCCCATCTAGGTCCCCATCCATCACCCCCCCCCCCATCTAGGTCTCCATCCATCACCCCCCCCCCCATCTAGGTCTCCATCCATCACCCCCCCCCCCATCTAGGTCTCCATCCATCACCCCCCCCCCATCTAGGTCTCCATCCATCACCCCCCCCCCATCTAGGTCTCCATCCCCCCCCCATCTAGGTCTCCATCCCCCCCCCATCTAGGTCTCCATCCCCCCCCCATCTAGGTCTCCATCCATCCCCCCACCCCACTCTATGTAATATTTCCCTTCAGTGTTTTCCTGCAACAGCCAGCGACGTCATCAAACACATGGAACGATTCCTGGACTAAGATCCATACCTGCTGCTCCATGGTGTCCACAGATTTGTGCTTCTCGTCTCGGAGTTCCTGCTTTTCTTTCTCGGCTTCCATCAGCTTCTTCTCCAGCTGAGCCTGGTACTCGGTGGCTTCCTTCATGCGAGCCTCTATGGCTTTACGGGTCTCTTCTGTCACCTAGAACACAAAAAGGTACAAAATGGAACACCAATGTATGACAGCAACTGCACAACATCATTCCCATCGAGCGAAGCCAACGAAGCCCGCCCAACGAAGCCCACCCAACGAAGCCCACCCAACGAAGCCCATCCAGGGAAGCCAACAAAGCCCACCCAACGAAGCCCATCCAGGGAAGCCAACAAAGCCCACCCAACGAAGCCCATCCAGGGAAGCCAACAAAGCCCACCCAGGGAAGCCCATCCAGGGAAGCCAACAAAGCCCACCCAGGGAAGCCCATCCAGGGAAGCCAACAAAGCCCACCCAGGGAAGCCCATCCAGGGAAGCCAACAAAGCCCACCCAGGGAAGCCCATCCAGGGAAGCCAACAAAGCCCACCCAGGGAAGCCCATCCAGGGAAGCCAACAAAGCCCACCCAGGGAAGCCCATCCAGGGAAGCCAACAAAGCCCACCCAGGGAAGCCCATCCAGGGAAGCCAACAAAGCCCACCCAGGGAAGCCCATCCAGGGAAGCCAACAAAGCCCACCCAG
Source organism: Staurois parvus (assembly GCF_062004578.1). Taxonomy (NCBI): domain Eukaryota; kingdom Metazoa; phylum Chordata; class Amphibia; order Anura; family Ranidae; genus Staurois; species Staurois parvus. The sequence continues at coordinate 28,439 of NW_028320968.1, forward strand.
GGAAGCCCATCCAGGGAAGCCAACAAAGCCCACCCAGGGAAGCCCATCCAGGGAAGCCAACAAAGCCCACCCAGGGAAGCCCATCCAGGGAAGCCAACAAAGCCCACCCAGGGAAGCCCATCCAGGGAAGCCAACAAAGCCCACCCAGGGAAGCCCATCCAGGGAAGCCAACAAAGCCCATCCAGGGAAGCCAACAAAGCCCACCCAGGGAAGCCCACCCAGGGAAGCCCATCCAGGGAAGCCAGCGAAGCCCACCCAGCGAAGCCCACCCAGCGAAGCCCACCCAGCGAAGCCCACCCAGCGAAGCCCACCCAGCGAAGCCCACCCAGCGAAGCCCATCCTGCTCTACACAGGTGCCACCGAACCCTAAAAGATCGCTCACATCAGGAAGTTACATAAGCAAAGAATGAGAATTATGGGCAAGACGAACGTCAACAAAACATTTCTAGTGATGCACCGATATATCGGCCGAGAATGGGGTTATCAGCGTCCCGCCGAGCGCGATGCAAAAAACGCGCCCCGCCGAGCGCGATGCAAAAAACGCGCCCCGCCGAGCGCGATGCAAAAAACGCGCCCCGCCGACCGCGATGCAAAAAACACGCCCCGCCGACCGCGATGCAAAAAACACGCCTCCTGCTGAGTTTCATTTTCTAAATTCACATTTATTTAAATTCATGATAATTAAAACAGTCAAATATACAAAAAAAAAAATAAATATATATTTATTTTTTTAAATTTATTTCTATTTCTTACGGCCCATTCCAGTTTGCGATGACATGCAGGCTGTCGCACAGACAAGCAGACTTGCCCTCAGCTGAAGGAAGCGAGCTTTTAGGCCCGCCCATTCCCTGCCCGCAGCGTCCTCTGACCCCGGCATGCCTGTGCGTGTCGACACAGGACGCAGTCCTAAGCATGTGAGCGTGCTTGCACAGGTGCCCCCCATCGGATTGGGGTGGGGCAGGGGGCACTGAATAGAAGACAGGCGGATGCTAAAAGGCAGAACTTTAGGAAAATAAGATTTAAAGAAGAAAAAAAAAAAAAAAGGGGGAGGAGCTCTGGGCTACTGTAGCTGCTGAATTTTATTGTAAGAACACGTATCTGTCCGGGGGTCCAGCGCCATCGTCACCTGGGCCGGTTCTCCACTGGCCAGCAGGTTCCTGGCGCCGGCAAGTAAGGGAAGCCTTGCGGCTTCACAACTGGTTTCCTGCTGTGCATGCGTGAGTCGCGCTGCGCCTTGTGAATGGCCCCGTAGACTACCAGGACCGTGATATGTCCCAGAAGACTGCAGGGGGAAGGAAGCGTGAACCAGAATCAGAACCAGGAAAAATCGCTCCCACCCCCCCCACAAAAAGTGCTAAATGTGGCAGCTGGGGGGGGGGGGGGGGGTGATCTCCACATTCGGTATACGGTTATCTAACCACTTCCAGTCCGGAAGATTCCCCCCCCCCCCTTCCAGTTCGGACGCTTCCCCCCCCCCCTTCCAGTCCGGACGCTTCCCCCCCCCCCCTTCCAGTTCGGACGCTTCCCCCCTCCACCTTCCAGTCCAAACTTCCCCCCCCGCCAGTCCTGACGCTCCCCCCCCCCCACCTTCCAGTCCGGATGCTCCCCCCCCCCCCTTCCAGTCCGGACGCTCCCCCCCCCTTCCAGTCCGGACGCTGCCCCCCCCCCCCCTTTCAGTCCGGACGCTCCCCCCCCCCCTTTCAGTCCGGACGCTCCCCCCCCCCCCCCTTTCAGTCCGGACGCTCCCCCCCCCCCCCCTTTCAGTCCGGACGCTCCCCCCCCCCCCCCCCTTTCAGTCCGGACGCTTCCCCCCCCCCCCTTTCAGTTCGGACGCTTCCCCCCCCCCCTTTCAGTTCGGACGCTTCCCCCCTCCACCTTCCAGTCCAAACTTCCCCCCCCACCAGTCCTGACGCTCCCCCCCCCCCACCTTCCAGTCCGGACGCTCCCCCCCCCACCTTCCAGTCCGGACGCTCCCCCCCCCCCTTTCAGTCCGGACGCTCCCCCCCCCCCTTTCAGTCCGGACGCTCCCCCCCCCCCCCTTTCAGTCCGGACGCTTCCCCCCCCCCCCCTTTCAGTCCGGACGCTTCCCCCCCCCCCCTTTCAGTCCGGACGCTTCCCCCCCCCCCCCTTTCAGTCCGGACGCTTCCCCCCCCCCCCCCCTTTCAGTCCGGACGCTTCCCCCCCCCCCCCCCTTTCAGTCCGGACGCTTCCCCCCCCCCCCCCCCTTTCAGTCCGGACGCTTCCCCCCCCCCCCCCTTTCAGTCCGGACGCTTCCCCCCCCCCCCCCTTTCAGTCCGGACGCTTCCCCCCCCCCTTTCAGTCCGGACGCTTCCCCCCCCCCCTTTCAGTCCGGACGCTCCCCCCCCCCCCCCTTTCAGTCCGGACGCTCCCCCCCCCCCTTTCAGTCCGGACGCTCCCCCCCACTTCCAGTCCGGATGCTCCCCCCCACTTCCAGTCCGGACGCTGGGATTTTAAATTTTTTTTTTGCAATATAGATGAAAAAGTCCAAACATTTACAAAAAAAGTTTTTTTTTTAAATAAAATTTTGCAAATAAATCTTTCTTCATAAATCTCGGCCAAAATATATTCAGTTATCTTTTTAGTAAAAAAAAAAAAATAATAATCCCAATTAGTTTATAACTTGCAGCCATTGAGAAATACTGTGAGAGCTGTGATTGGTCACAGTTTGTCACATGGTACAAGGCTGTTGTGAATGGCCCTGTACCATGTGATCTCTGTGATCATTCACAGATTTCACATGTAGTAAGCAATGATGTCAGACGTGACATCTTGTATACTACTGTTAATGTGATCACTGATTGGCCAATCAGTGATCACATGATCGGGACCTCACACAGAGGTCCCGTACGACGAGGACACAGTGGGCACCGGATCGCGGTGCTGAGTGCTCCCAGGGAGTGCGCCCAAGCAGAGAAGCAGGGAGGACGTTTATAAATGGCCACCTGCCCCTGCCCTGCCCCCGTCTGGCCGTTTATACACACGGGCCGGACCGGAAGGGGTTAAAAGGAACAAACTGATAATATGATACTTTATCTCTCTCCATCACCTGCTTCTCTTTGTTCAGAGACTCCTCCAGGCCGAGGACCACCTCCCTGTACTGCTCCACGTTGCTGCCGGACGTTTTCAGCCTCTCCTTCAGGTCACCGATCTGCTCCGTCGCCTGCTTTAGTTTATTCTTTATTTCCTCGACATCTTCAGCGTTTTCATCTTTGTCTGCAGAAAGACGACAATCAGCGAAACGAACGGCAATGCGGAGAAACATCACACACACCTCGCAGAGCGGATTGTACAGATCCCAAAACAGAAGCCATTCAAGCTTTTAGGTTCACCCCCCCCCCTCCTCCTTTTTGGCGGATCAGATTGGATGTCGGGTGTAGATGGACACACATCCATTTCTACCTGCCGCTCCATAGAGGAGAAAAGAGGTTCCCATCGGGTCCGCCTGGGAATACGGGCAGGAGGACCCCCCCATCGGGTCCGCCTGGGAATACGGGCAGGAGGACCCCCCCATCGGGTCCGCCTGGGAATACGGGCAGGAGGACCCCCCCATCGGGTCCGCCTGGGAATACGGGCAGGAGGACCCCTCATCGGGTCCGCCTGGGAATACGGGCAGGAGGACCCCTCATCGGGTCCGCCTGGGAATACGGGCAGGAGGACCCCTCATCGGGTCCGCCTGGGAATAATTTATTGAACAAAAAGTAGTATACTCACAAAGTCCCATCAGGAGGGAGGGCTGCTGGAGACACCCCCCACTAAGCCAATCAAAGGCACATCACAAGAAAGACCGCGTGGTCCAATCTCCCTAGATGGTAGCCCTTAGGGGCCTGTAGACCTCCAAATGGCTGACGCGCAACAGGCTCTGCCGCCAGGCGCGTCAACCATTTGGAGGTCTACAGGCCCCTAAGGGCTACCATCTAGGGAGATTGGACCACGCGGTCTTTCTTGAGACGTGCCTTTGATTTTATTTCTTTGTGAGTATACTACTTTTTATTCAATTAATGTCATTTTTAGAAGGTAATGCACTAGGCCCGGGCACCCTCG
>NW_028320968.1:35000-80008 GCF_062004578.1 Staurois parvus
CACGGTGATCGCCGAATATCACTGATGGGGGAGAGGTCTGTATGTAAACAATGCAGATCTCTCCCCTGTCAGCTCCAGCACGCCGCTTTGTACGGCTCTGCATAGCAGAGCCATACAAAGCAATGTCCTGAAACAGTAAAACACCCACAGCACAGGTAACCCTTTGATCCTCCCACATGTTAACCCCTTCCTGCCCAGTGCCATTAGTACAGTTTTAGGGCTTTTTATTAGCACTGATCACTGTATTGGTGTCACTGGGGATGTCAGTGACACCAAGTCAGTTCCCCCCCCCCCCCCAGTGTCAGAATGCCTGCCGCAGTCCCGCGATACGTTGCTGATCGTTGCTATTACTAGTATGAAAAAAAAAAAAAAAGTCCCAGTATCTATACCGCCATTTGTAAACGCTATAACTTTCACATAAACCAATTCATTTACACGTATTGGGATTTATTTTTTTTCGCAAAGACACGGAGCGGGAGACATTTTGGCCGAAATTTATGATGAAATTTGATCTTTTTCTTTTAACAGTTGCGTTTATAGAAATCGTACAAAAGTGTAACAAGGCAAGGTACATAGAAATTTTATTTTTTTTTTTTAATTTACTGCATGTTTTATAACAAAAAGTAAAAAAATATTTTTTCTCAAAAATTGTCTTTGTTTATAGTGCAAAAAAAAAAAAAAAAAAATGAACAGGTGATAAAATACCACCGAAAGAAAGCTCTATTTGTGAGGGGGAGGACAAAGGACATACATTTATTTTGGGTGCAGCACTGCATGACTGCGCAATTGTCAAAGTAAGGCAACGCCGTATCGCGAAAAATGGACTGGTCAGGAAGGGGAACCTCTGGAGGGGGAGGGGTTAACCAATGGGGAGATCCTCCCTCACTTATAATGAGAATAAATCTCACCAACAGAAGACGTCATGGATAATAAAAACTCCTCAAAAGGTGAACCTCCTCCTCAGGAAGGCAAGGAGATCAAAGCAAAAAATCAAAAATTGTTTTGCCAATTTACCTTTCCTGTCCAAATCACATGCAGTTTCCCCCACTGAGTGACCCCCCCCAAGGCATTCACACAGGAGGGGTGCAGGGAGGTTCCCAGAAACAGAGAATGGGAGAGAAGGGCGTGTGGGGATGTATACTATGGAGGCAGATGCTCCGGATTCTCAGCTGTAGGAGAGGAGAGCAAGTTGCGGTGATTTGTAACCCCTGTGGGCTCTCTCTGTGCTCTCCTTACAGAGAAGACAGTTCGGGCTAGAGGGATTTTGATTGGTCAGCACCTTCACATGGACCAATCGAAAGCCCTCTAGCACAAACTGTCATCCCTGCAAGGAGAGGACAGAAAGCGGCGGGGATTTCTGTTTGTTGGCTCTCCCACTGGGATGCCTTACAACACGGGTGTCAAACTGGCGGCCCTCCAGCTGCTGCCCATGAGGCATTGCAAGATTGACAGTTACAAGCACGACTCCCAAAGGCAGAGGCATGATGGGACTTGTAGTTCTGCAGCAGCTGGAGGGCCGCCAGTATGACACCCCCTGCCTTACAACCTGCGAGAAGTTCGATACGTCTCTTCGTTTGGAATATATCAGTGTTGTACTCTGACAGATGTCAGTGGTTGAGTTTCTGCCGGACTATCATCTCCCTGCAGTGGTGCCTCACCGACTGACAACAGTTCGATTTTTACCTTCTGAAGTGGTTTTGAACGTTTTCTATCCTACCTACGTTCCTTTTGTAAACGATCGTTGACCGTTTGTAGTTACAATCCTGTTTATGTAATATTGCGTGGTTGTACTTGGTCCACTTTTCTTTCAATTTTTATTGGATTTTTGTTATTTTTCTTTAAGTAGACGAGAACCCAGAAGGAGCCGAGGAGAAGATGCTGACGAGACACCTCATGGACTTCGGATCGTTGTAGAGTGACTTTAGGTTAGGTACACACTGATGCGGCTCCGCCTTCTGAAAGGCAGAGGAAAGGTCCATGCGCCATTTCTGGAATCGCAGACCGCACGGGAACTGAGGCAGAGCAGTCCTTCTGCTGCGCACCAACATGCCCCCCCTTGCTCAGTTACAGCTTCCCAATCGAAGGGGAGGCTAGCACTGACCTAGCGTGGGGGGGGGGTTGGACTGCATTAGCTGCAAATAAAAAGGTCTCACGCACACTGGACGTTTTTACAGCTGCTTCTAGGGGTGTCGGACATTTTTTTCCCTGCCTTTATGCGCCACTCCATATTGGCCTATGGGGTAACGAGGCCGAGGTCTAGCAACGAGGCCGAGGTCTAGCAACGAGGCCGAGGTCTAGCAACGAGGCCGAGGTCTAGCAACGAGGCCGAGGTCTAGCAACGAGGCCGAGGTCTAGCAACGAGGCCAAGGTCTAGCAACGAGGCCAAGGTCTAGCAACGAGGCCAAGGTCTAGCAACGAGGCCAAGGTCTAGCAACGAGGCCGAGGTCTAGCAACGAGGCCGAGGTCTAGCAACGAGGCCGAGGTCTAGCAACGAGGCCGAGGTCTAGCAACGAGGCCAAAGGTCTAGCAACGAGGCCAAAGGTCTAGCAACGAGGCCGAGGTCTAGCAACGAGGCCGAGGTCTAGCAACGAGGCCGAGGTCTAGCAACGAGGCCGAGGTCTAGCAACGAGGCCGAGGTCTAGCAACGAGGCCGAGGTCTAGCAACGAGGCCGAGGTCTAGCAACGAGGCCGAGGTCTAGCAACGAGGCCGAGGTCTAGCAACGAGGCCGAGGTCTAGCAACGAGGCCGAGGTCTAGCAACGAGGCCGAGGTCTAGCAACGAGGCCGAGGTCTAGCAACGAGGCCGAGGTCTAGCAACGAGGCCGAGGTCTAGCAACGAGGCCGAGGTCTAGCAACGAGGCCGAGGTCTAGCAACGAGGCCGAGGTCTAGCAACGAGGCCGAGGTCTAGCAACGAGGCCGAGGTCTACCAACGAGGCCGAGGTCTACCAACGAGGCCAAGCTGGTCAGGTCGAACGTTTCTACTCACCTGGATGGTTTGAAGGTTGGTAAGCAGCAAGTTTTGGCCCCTTTGCTCAGCCAGTAAGGACTCTCTTTCTTGACTAAGACGAGTTTCAGTCATTTTCAAAAGCTCCTTTTCACGCTTCAGATTTTCTGCCTTAACCTTGTGATTAAAAAAAAAAAAAAATCATTTTGTAGTATAAAATAAAACAATGAAGACGTCTGCCTCAGTCAATGTGAGATGAAGAGTTCGGCGCTCCCACAAGTGTTGGGATTCCCTACAGACGTCAGTAAAACATATCGAAGGATCGGAGCGCCATTTCCCAGAGCCGGCCGCAAGAAAGGTGAACATTTACAGGTATGACTTTAACCGCTTCCCAACCAACCAATAGGAGAACTACTGCCACAGGGCGGCACGGGTGCACAAAATCATTTATATATACACGTGGTTTCACATTTCCGAGTAGAGGGCGCGCGCCCTACCTGCGCCACTGGGTCCCAGATGGTGATTCCCCACCGCCACCCAGCAATAGCTGAGGAACAGACAGGGAAGAGACCTATATGTATATACAGAACTCTCTCGTCAGCTTCAGCACGCTGCCTTGGGTATCTCTGCACAGCATGTCTACCTAGTAACACAGCACACAGTTAACCCTTTGATCGCCCCAGATGTTAACCCCTTCCTGCCCAGTGCCATTAGTACAGTGTCAGTGCTTTTTATTAGCACTGATCACTGTGTTGGTGTCACTGGGGATGTCAGTGACACCAAGTCAGTTTCCCCCCAGTGTCAGAATGTCAGTCCCGCTACAAGTCACTGATCGCCACCATTACTAGTAAAAAAAATGTTTTTTAAAAATCCCCTTATCTATCCCGCCATTTGTAAACGCGATAACTTTCACTTAAACCAATTAATTTACACGTATCGGGATTTTTTTCTTTTCAGCACAGACGTGTCCCAGAATACATTTTGGCCGAAATTTATGATGAAATTAGATTTTTTTAAATTTTTTTACTGTACAAGTTTAATAACAAAAGGTCAAAAATATTGTTGTTTTCTCAAAATTGTTGGACTTGAAAACACCAAAAGAAAGCTCTATTCATGGGAAAAAAAAAGGACGTAAATTTTATTTGGGTGCGGCGTTGCATAACTGCACAATTGTCAGTTACAGTAACGCAGCAACATAACGCATTCACCATATCCGCTCTCCCCGGACCCCGCGTTCACCATATCCGCTCTCCCCGGACCCCGCGTTCACCATATCCGCTCTCCCCGGACCCCGCGTTCACCATATCCGCTCTCCCCGGACCCCGCGTTCACTACATCCGCTCTCCCCGGACCCCGCATTCACTACATCCGCTCTCCCCGGACCCCGCATTCACTATATCCGCTCTCCCCGGACCCCGCATTCACTATATCCGCTCTCCCCGGACCGCGCATTCACTATATCCGCTCTCCCCGGACCGCGCATTCACTATATCCGCTCTCCCCGGACCCCGCATTCACTACATCCCCTCTCTCCCCGGACCCCGCATTCACTACATCCCCCCTCTCTCCCCGGACCCCGCATTCACTACATCCCCGCTCTCCCCGGACCCCGCATTCACTACATCCGCTCTCCCCGGACCCCGCATTCACTACATCCGCTCTCCCCGGACCCCGCATTCACTACATCCGCTCTCCCCGGACCCCGCATTCACTACATCCGCTCTCCCCGGACCCCGCATTCACTACATCCGCTCTCCCCGGACCCCGCATTCACTATATCCGCTCTCCCCGGACACCGCATTCACTATATCCGCTCTCCCCGGACCCCGCATTCACTATATCCGCTCTCCCCGGACCCCGCATTCACTATATCCGCTCTCCCCGGACCCCGCATTCACTACATCCCCTCTCTCCCCGGACCCCGCATTCACTACATCCCCTCTCTCCCCGGACCCCGCATTCACTACATCCGCTCTCCCCGGACCCCGCATTCACTATATCCGCTCTCCCCGGACCCCGCATTCACTATATCCGCTCTCCCCGGACCCCGCATTCACTATATCCGCTCTCCCCGGACCCCGCATTCACTATATCCGCTCTCCCCGGACCCCGCATTCACTATATCCGCTCTCCCCGGACCCCGCATTCACTATATCCGCTCTCCCCGGACCCCGCATTCACTATATCCGCTCTCCCCGGACCCCGCATTCACTATATCCGCTCTCCCCGGACCCCGCATTCACTATATCCGCTCTCCCCGGACCCCGCATTCACTATATCCGCTCTCCCCGGACCCCGCATTCACTATATCTGCTCTCCCCACGTTTGTAGGCGTTTTCTCTAGCAAGATGTAGAACCCCTAACCTCTATCTGGACAGTGCTGATCACATGCTGCATTTTGTCTGCACAGAACCGTACCGGAACACAGCAAACGGCATCAGAAACGCACCGGAATGGAGTGTGGTGGGAACGGTCAGCAAAAACGTATCCAGAATACATAGTGTGAAGCGGCCCCCTTAGGGAACAAGGAGGACTCTGCAGAGCCAATCCAAAGCCATGTTCTATGGAACACCTACTTCAGTGAGTGCTAGCTTCTCATTGGCTGCCCTCAGATCCTGTGTCATGGTATGAATGATCTGCTCCTGCTTTTGTGTGGTCGATGACAATTTCTGGGATTTCTCTTGTAAAGATGCGATTTCCCGGCGGTAGCTTTCCACATTGTCCTGCAACATTTCATACCTATCCGGAGGAAAGACTTAAAATGAGAAGATTTCCCAAAAAACAGATTCTGAAATATAAAAATTGTACATGAAACCCCCAAAGCTCAATACACAGAGGAGAGACACTTGGCACCTGCGCAGCGCTGGGGTCATCGGTTTGAATCCCAACCCCAGCACCACCTGCCTGGAGTTTGCATGTTCTCCCTGTGCGGGTTTTCTCCGGGTACTCCGGTTTCATCCCACACACCAAAGACATGCTGGGAGGTTAATTGGCTCCTGTCTAAATTGGCCCCAGTATGTGAGTTAGGGACTTTGGATTGTACGCTCCTCAGGGGCGGGGACTGATGGAAATGTACAATATATATGTAAAGTGCTGTGTAAATTGTCAGCTCTATAGAGGTACCTGAAATAAATAATAAATACAAGGGAGGAGTTTACTGGCCAGGCATTGAGCCCGGGATCACACGGACGCAGTCCTGGAATTCGCAGATTTTTGTGTGCGAATTCCGCACCGCATCAGAAATCGCACACCGTTCATGCGAACCGCTGTGGGTGTGTATGTTAACCCCTCACCTACAGGGCGCTTCTACCCCCTCCCTGCCCGCCGGGCGCTTCCACCCCCTCCCTGCCCGCCGGGCGCTTCCACCCCCTCCCTGCCCGCCGGGCGCTTCCACCCCCTCCCTGCCCGCCGGGCACTTCCACCCCCTCCCTGCCTACCCGGCACTTCCACCCCCTCCCTGCCTACCCGGCACTTCCACCCCCTCCCTGCCTACCCGGCACTTCCACCCCCTCCCTGCCTACCCGGCACTTCCACCCCCTCCCTGCCTACCCGGCACTTCCACCCCCTCCCTGCCTACCCGGCACTTCTACCCCCTTCCTGCCTACCCGGCACTTCTACCCCCTTCCTGGCTACCCGGCACTTCTACCCCCTTCCTGCCTACCCGGCACTTCTACCCCCTTCCTGCCCCCCGGGCACTTCTACCCCCTTCCTGCCCCCCGGGCACTTCTACCCCCTTCCTGCCCCCCGGGCACTTCTACCCCCTTCCTGCCTACCGGGCACTTCTACCCCCTTCCTGCCCCCCGGGCACTTCTACCCCCTTCCTGCCTACCGGGCACTTCTACCCCCTTCCTGCCTACCGGGCACTTCTACCCCCTTCCTGCCCAGGCCAATTTCCAGCTTTCAGCGCTATCACACTTTGAATGACAATTGCGCGGTCATGCAACACTGTACCCATATTAAATTTTTATCATTTTTTTGAGATAGAGCTTTCTTTTGGTGGTATTTAATCACTTTGGGGATTTTCATTTTTTGCTAAACAAACCAAAAACTGAAAATTTTGAAAAAAAAAATTTCTTAGTTTTGGTTATAAAATTTTGTAAATAAGTGATTTTTCTCCTTCACTGATGTGCGCTAATGAGGCTGCAGTGATGGGCACTGATAGGTGGCACTGACAGGCAGCACTGACCGGCACGAGAGGTGGCACTGATGCTTACTGATAGTCGCCACTGACTGGCAGCACTGATAGGTGACACTGAAAGGCAGCTCAGATGGACACTGACAGGTGGCACTTCTGGGGCCACACTGATCATCAGTGCCCTGATGATCAGTGTAGATGTCCCCTCCGTGGAAAGCCGATTACCGGCTCTCTGCTCCTCTGTCAGTGTGACAGCTCGTGAGGAGAGGAATGCCGATAACCAGCATTTCCCTATTTACATGTCATCAGCTGTGATTGGACACAGCTGATCACATGACCGAGCTGAAATCTTCAGCTCTTCCGTTGATCGGTGATCCGCTGCGTCCGAGGGACCCAGCGCACCGCCGATCGCCATGCGCTCCCAGAGCCACATATGCGTGATAAGAATGGGACGACGTCATATGACTCCTCCCAGAACGAGAGAACTGCCTTGCACCCGTCATTACCTTATATGGCGGGCAGGAGACTATTAACACCCAGAAAGCGGTCCGCAAAACGCGGTGCGATATGCAGAATTGGATAGCATAGGTGTGAATACGTGTGCGATCCGATTCTAGTGCAGGCCAAAAAAATGGTGCTGCACCTTTTTAGTGCGGGTGCGGTGTGATTAGAGTCATACATAATGTACAGCTCCGATCGCACCGCACACAAACCGCATGTGATTTGCAGAGAATGCGGTGCGGTTCCTGCGTGAATCACATGCGATATACCGCACCGCATGTATGTGAACCCGGGCTACCATCTCTGTCCATCCAGTCCTGAGGATTACACAGCACAACCCTCTTTGGCAGGGAAGGAGACCCGACTTCCCCGTGCTGCTGAAATACTTACAGGTCTTCTCCTTTCTCTGTCCAATCACAGAGTGGGAAAAGGACAAGCAGCAAACTGATAGGAGAGAACAGTGAGAGGGGCCTATCCGCATGTTACTTGTTAGCAGGTGAGCATTGCAGTGCACTTGATGCTGTACAGAAACGGCCGAACTGAACCGAATTCAGACACTTACATTTCCTGATGTAATAATGAAGAGCGAATTACATTCATTTGCGTCTTTTCAATCTTTTGGGAGTTCACACAGGAGCAGTGCGGTATATCGCATGTGATTCGCGCAGGAACCGCACTGCATTCCCGTGCCAATCACATGCGATTTGTGTGCGGTGCGACGCAAGGCGTGCATTTTGTATGGCTCTAATTGCACCCACACCAAAACACGCAGGACCCTTTTTTTGGTCCACACTAGAATTGGATCACACGGGTATTCACACCTACGCAATCCGAATTCTGCACATCGCACCGCGTTTTGCGGACCACTTTTGGGCTGTTAACATACATCCCGGTTTGCATGAACGGGTGCGACTCTGATGCGGTGTGGAATTCGCACAGAAAACGCTGCAAATTCTGGGCCGCATCCGTGTGAACCCGGGCTCCATGGTAACAAAGATGATTTACCGCTTTGAGGCGAATTCTAGCTGAGTGGAGATTTTGGCGTTCTGAGAGCGCAGCTCAGTAACTTGGTCCTGCAGCTTCTCATTCTGCTCGTTCAGCATTTTATCGTTTTCGGTTTTTTCTTTTCTGTAATTCTCAAAAACATCTTGAAGCTGTAAAAAAAAAAAAAAAAAAAAAGAAATAGTGATTAAAGCCAATCTTCAAGAAAACATTCAGGGTGTGGGGGGGGGGGGGTAAAAATCTCTGCCAGGTTATTTCATTAACCACTTTTCTGCCACCCTATAGCAGGGGTGTGCAGAAAAATAAAAATTATATATATATATATATACACACACACACACACACACAAATATATAAATATATATACATACATATATTATACATACATACATACATTATACATACATACACACACACGTATACATACATATACATACATACACACGATTTTGCATTTCCGGGTAGGGGGGCGCACATGCCCTCCCAGCGCCACTATTTGCAGACTCGGCTGTCAATCACCGGGTCCCAGCCAGTGATTACTCGCCGGCACCCGGTGATTGCGGAGCATTACCGATGGAGGGAGAGAACTGTAATAAGTCACTGATTGTTACCATTACTAGTAAAAAAATTCTTTTTTTTAAATCGCAGTATCTATCCCGCCATTTGTAAACGCTATAACATTCACGTAAACCAATTAATTTACATGTATTGCCCAGTGCCATTAGTAATGTCAGGGCTGTTTATTAGCACTGATCACCGTATTGGTGTCACTGGGGAAGTCCGTGACACCAAGTCAGTTTCCCCCCCCCAGTGTCAGAATGCCTGCTGGGGGGTGGGGGGGGAATTGAAAAATCCAGTATATATGCCGCCATCTGTAGGCGCTATAACTTTCACGTAAACCAATTTACACGTATCGGGATTTTTTTTTGCAGCAAAGACACGGAGCAGAATACATTTTGGCCTAAATTGATGACAAAAATTGATTTTCTTAAAATATTTTTCATAGCAAAAAGTCAAAAATATTTTTTCTCAACAATTTTTTTTGCGTTATTTAAAAAAACAAAACAAAACAACAATGCTTTATGCCTGGGGGGAGGAAAGACGTAAATTTAATTTGGGTGCAGCGTTGCATGACCGTGCAACTGTCAAAGTAACGCAGGGCTGTAACGCAAAACATGGCCTGGTCAGGAAGGGGGTGGGGGGGGCAAATCCTCTGGAGGGCGAGGGGTTAACCATTGGGGAGATTCTCCCTCACTTCTCCCCAACAGAAGGAGTCAAGGCTAAGAAAAACTCCTCAAAAGCTGCAGCTGGGGGTTTCTGTCGGGAACACGTTAATAGTTTCTTAACCGCTTGCCCTCCGGAAGATTTACTCCCTTCCTGACCAAGTTTTGCGATATGATGCTACATTACTTTTACTGACAATTGCGCGATCATGCAACGCTGTACATGAATGAAATGTCTGTCCATTTTTCACCCCACAACTTGAGATTTCTTTTGGTGGTATTTGATCACCCCTGCGGATTTCACTTTTTACATTATAAACCAAAAAAGACCGACATATCAAGTTAAAAAATAAAAATAAAATTTCTTCATAAATTTAGACCAAAATGTATTCTACATATTTTTGGTAAAAAATCCCAGTAAATGTATATTAATTTGCACAAAAGTTATAGCATCTACAAAATAGGTCCGGGGAGAGCGGATGCGGCGAGCGCAGGGTCCGGAGAGAGCGGGGGATACGGGGAATGCGGGGTCCGGGGAGAGCGGATATAGCGAGCGCGGGGTCCGGGGAGAGCGGATGCGGCGAGCGCGGGGTCCGGGGAGAGCGGATGCGGCGAGCGCGGGGTCCGGGGAGAGCGGATGCGGCGAGCGCGGGGTCCGGGGAGAGCGGATGCGGCGAGCGCGGGGTCCGGGGAGAGCGGATGCGGCGAGCGCGGGGTCCGGGGAGAGCGGGGGATACGGGGAATGCGGGGTCCGGGGATACGGGGAATGCGGGATACGGGGAATGCGGGGGTCCGGGGAGAGCGGGGGACACGGGGAATGCGGGGGTCCGGGGAGAGCGGGGGACACGGGGAATGCGGGGGTCCGGGAGAGCGGGGGACACGGGGAATGCGGGGGTCCGGGGAGAGCGGGGGACACGGGGAATGCGGGGGTCCGGGGAGAGCGGGGGACACGGGGAATGCGGGGGCCGGGGAGAGCGGGGGACACGGGGAATGCGGGGTCCGGGGAGAGCGGGGGACACGGGGAATGCGGGGACACGGGGAATGCGGGGGTCCGGGGAGAGCGGGGGACACGGGGAATGCGGGGTCCGGGGAATGCGGGGTCCGGGGAGAGCGGGGTCCGGGGAGAGCGGGGGATACGGGGAATGCGGGGTCCGGGGAGAGCGGGGAATGCGGGGTCCGGGGAGAGCGGGGAATGCGGGGTCCGGGGAGAGCGGGGAATGCGGGGTCCGGGGAGAGCGGGGGATACGGGGAATGCGGGGTCCGGGGAGAGCGGGGAATGCGGGGTCCGGGGAGAGCGGGGGATACGGGGAATGCGGGGTCCGGAGAGAGCGGGGGATACAGGGAATGCGGGGTCCGGGGAGAGCGGGGGATACAGGGAATGCGGGGTCCGGGGAGAGCGGGGGATACAGGGAATGCGGGGTCCGGGGAGAGCGGGGGATACAGGGAATGCGGGGTCCGGGGAGAGCGGGGGATACAGGGAATGCGGGGTCCGGGGAGAGCGGGGGATACAGGGAATGCGGGGTCCGGGGAGAGCGGGGGATACAGGGAATGCGGGGTCCGGGGAGAGCGGGGGATACAGGGAATGCGGGGTCCGGGGAGAGCGGGGGATACAGTGAATGCGGGGTCCGGGGAGAGCGGGGGATACAGTGAATGCGGGGTCCGGGGAGAGCGGGGGATACAGTGAATGCGGGGTCCGGGGAGAGCGGGGGATATAGTGAATGCTGGATTCGGGGAGAGCGGGGGATATAGTGAATGCGGGGTCCGGGGAGAGCGGGGGATATAGTGAATGCGGGGTCCGGGGAGAGCGGGGGATATAGTGAATGCTGGATTCGGGGAGAGCTGATATAGTGAATGCGGGGTCTGGGGAGAGCGGGGGATATAGTGAATGCGGGGTCTGGGGAGAGCGGGGGATATAGTGAATGCTGGGTCTGGGGAGAGCGGGGGATATAGTGAATGCTGGGTCTGGGGAGAGCGGATATAGTGAATGCGGGGGATATAGTGAATGCGGGGGATATAGTGAATGCGGGGGATATAGTGAATGCGGGGGATATAGTGAATGCGGGGGATATAGTGAATGCGGGGGATATAGTGAATGCGGGGGATATAGTGAATGCGGGGGATATAGTGAATGCGGGGGATATAGTGAATGCGGGGGATATAGTGAATGCGGGGGATATAGTGAATGCGGGGTCCGGGGAGAGCGGGGGATATAGTGAATGCGGGGTCTGGGGAGAGCGCAGGATATAGTGAATGCATTGCCTGGCGTAAGACTAAAAAAAATGAAAACCTTCAACATTTAAAATATAAACTGTAGAAGCAAAAATATCCAATAAAGCGTATACATGCTGAGCCATGAAGGCTAACAGGCAGCCAGAGGATTGGTCACCGGTGTTGTCTGATCTCCCTGCAGTTGATCTTTTTTTTTCCCCATTAGTTACCAAACCGTGTTCTGCACAGTGTCCTTGAATAGAGGCAGCCATCTTGGTAGAGAAGCAGGGCTTTGCTTCCTTATATCATAGCTTTCCTCACTGATGACTGCTGGGGAAATACGAAAGATGGAGGAAGCAGCTCAGAAGCAGGGACATTTCTACACTGCAGATCCTCAGGTACAGCTTCCCCTCCAGCAAGGAGAACAGTGAGCAGCACAGTATAGTGACATCCCTAAATCTCATTGTAATTTTGCGGAGACGTTAGAGGTAGCAGTGCCTATGATGACCTCACACGGCAGATAAACAGCTAATAGACTGCAGAGTGCCCGGGCACAGGAAGTGTGACGATTTTTCGGGGGAATTCAAGGTCAATCGGTACATTTCGCTTTAACATGTCAGCATTTCCAGAGATTGTCTACATGATAGAAAATCTTCACGTTATGAGTTCGGGGTTCACGATCAGAGTAAGCAAATTCACAGTTTAAAATGAATTTGGGGATTTTTAGATTTACAGGTAAATGAAGACAAATCACCTGTTTAAGAGCAGCCTTGGCCTCAGCAGCCTCTGTGGATTCTTGAAGCAGCACTGCAGGCGCTGGGGTAGATGGGGGCTGAGAGGATCCTGGAGACTTCCGAGGAGTCGAGGT
The DNA here is from genome assembly GCF_062004578.1 of Staurois parvus. Classification (NCBI taxonomy): domain Eukaryota; kingdom Metazoa; phylum Chordata; class Amphibia; order Anura; family Ranidae; genus Staurois; species Staurois parvus. The sequence continues at coordinate 47,882 of NW_028320968.1, forward strand.
GAATGAAGCCTCATCTAAAAACACAATAAAAGATTATACGAGGAGAGGCCACATGGGGCTGGAGGTTCAGGGGCCCCACATCCCGGGTAATACCAAAAGGGATAGTTACGGTGCCAAAATTCCAGCATAAACCAACGTATATTGAAACACAAATGTATTGATCTCAATAAAAGCAGTAATATAGTGCAAACATTCACAACTAATACTAATAATAACTTTTGGAAAAAAAAATTTAAAAAAAATGCACTTTTCTTAGTTTGTTATAAAATTTAGCAAATAGTATTTCTTCATAAATTTAGGTCAAAACGTATTCTGTTACACTTCTTTGGTGAAAATAATTTAATTCTTATTTTTTTTCAAACTTTTCCATTTTTTTTTTTAATCACATGACAGGAAGCCATCCATTGTATACAATCAATGTGATCTCCTGTGATTGGTCAAAGCAGTCACATGACACTGGCAACGGGCCGCTGTAGTGATCGATCATCAGCTGTGTCCCGTGGACACAGCCGGTGACAGATTGCGCTAATGCGCGGCCGGCTCGCTTTGACAGGACGTCATATGATGCCCAGTCACAATGGCGAGGGTCCCGTCAGGCCTGTAGCAGATTGACGGCCGGGCGGGACCCTCGCTGTTGTGACCGATTGCTGTGATTGGTCACAGCGGTCACATGACACTGCCAACAGGCCGGTGCAGTGATCTGTCATCCACGAGACACAGCGGTGACAGATTGCGCTAATGCGCGGCCAGGATGTCATATGACGCCCAATCACAACGAGGAGTGTCCCACCCGGCGGTCAATCTGCAATAGGCCAGGCAGGAAGGGGTTAAAGAGGGCAAATTGTTGGTGCCGCTTAGCTGGCGCCTTGGATTGAAGTCGACAATTTATTTGGCGAGGTGCAGCATCAAATGTTACGGCGGCGTACATAGTTTCTGGGAAAACGCCGTCTGATGAGCACAAGCGCGGTTAGCGTGGTCAACTGACCAAAGAGAGACAGGACATTGCGCAGGATTGTGACCCGGTATAGGAAAACAAAAGTGACCGCAGAGCTCAATCTCAGTCTTCAAGGGACTAACACAGTGAATGAGGGAAGTGAGGCTCCCCACCTGTTAGCCAAGTGTCTCATCACACAGCGGAAGCAAAAGAATGTTACGTCCAGGGGCGGACTGACCATTTGGAAACTCGGGCACTGCCCGAGAGCCCGGGGTCAGTAGGGGCCCCATGAGATGCCCCTGGTACCTACTTCATAAGCTTTTTTGAGTTTGGACAAGAGCACAGGGGCCCCATGATCCCTATTGCCTAGGGGCCCCATGAGTTGTCAGTCCACCCCTGGTTATGTCACTTCAAAGCCAAACATGGCGTCACTTTCACACCCGCCAATCATGAAGCGTTTCCATATTTTGTCCAACCCCTGATCTTTAACCCATTGCCGCCGGCGCCTCCTGGCCCTTTAAGGGTTTCAGAAGCCAGGGCGCAGTTTTAGGGTCATGTGACCGCCGTGATTCACTGTCATGGCGGTCACATGATCGGGAAAGGTCCCAATTGAAAGAGGAGATCGGGGCCTTTCCGTGAGTACCGGACATGTGTGCTGGGAAGAGGTTAAAGCCTTTTATTTCCTCGCATAGCGAGACCAAATCCATTCTGACACCAGATACCTGTTGAGGGAAATGTGACGCCGGTTGTCTGAGCCAGCAGTATGCGAAACATGTCACGCTGTCGCATTGTAGATTCCAACACGTGCATCTGATGCTGCCGATTTTCCCGAAGCTGTTCCAATTCAGCGTGCGTCTTTTCTAAATCCCTTCTTAGTTCTGAAAGTCTAATAAAAGTAAAACTTATATTTAGTTAGAAAAAAAACAAAAACAAAGAAAAAACCCAAAACACATCACAGCCCCCTGTACTCAGTGCAGTTGTGTGCAGGAAAAATAGATCATGTTTTACTTTTTTTTTTTTCTGCAACCGGAACTGCAAGCATCTACTTTCTGTAGTTTTGGATGAAGAAAAAAAAAAAAAAAAAAAGCACACAGAAATGCATGGAGTGTGAACTAGCGCCCAGTGCTGGAGGTGCCGGAACTGCGTTCCCCCGCGTTTACCCTGGATATACCTGCAAAAGGGGCCAGCCTGAAGTCATCGTGTGGCTCAGTCCTGCCCTCCGGTCCCGCCTCACAGGCTGTGATTTACAGCAGTGGGAGCCAATGGCTCTCTGCTGTGTCTCAGCCAATGAGAGAGAGAGAGACCCGGGAGAGCCAAGACTCCTGTGCCCAGTGCTGGATGAAGATCAGGCTCAGGCAAGTATGAGGCCCTATTCACATTTAGGGCATTTTGGATTGCGGGCACAACGGCCACGATTCTGCCTGTGATTTCAAAACGTGCTGCTAAAAATGTGAAATTGCCATTCATTTTATTGGCACCCCGATGACGTGGCGCAGTTATGCCGCGATTGTTGCGCAATAAATCGCTGTCATAATGGCAAACGGCATTGCGAGACGCATGTCATCCAACAGTTGTTCAGGAACTTCCCTCCCTAATGCCCCATTCACACTACAGCGATTCGAAATGCCCTAGTGTGAATGGGGCCTAACCCCCGGCTCACATATTTGCGTTCCTGCTGGACGCGTTTTGCGCGGACACGAGAGCCCATTCATTTGAATGGACTCCCGTGCCCCGGGACAAGTAGAGAGGTCCCTGCACTTCTTTGGAAACCTCAGCCCACATGGGAACCTCGGTTCCCCCGGTTCGGTTGCGATTTCCAGTGTGGGCGGCGTGCCATGAGAATTAATGGCACCCGCCCGCGGGTCCGCATTCCTGTGTGGGTGGTGCGGCTGCACGATTTTTGTGCGGATCCGCAGCGGCACCACCCGCACAGATGTGAACCAACCCTTAAGGAAAGCTGCGGTTAGAGGGGGTGGGGCAGGGGCTTATTTATCACAAGGCAAACAAGGCATTTGCCTAGGGTGGCATTTTTTTTTTTTTTAGGGAGGCAGCACTCCCCTCCGGAAGAAGGGACATATGCAGCATGGGGACCAGGTGGGATCCGAGAGAGGCTGCGGGCTGATTGATGGTGTATGCAGAGTCCATCCGGTGTTCCCGGGGATATCCAGAGCTGTGAAGGTGAGTGTCTGTCTCCGGCGGGGGGGGTTTCGAGGAAGGCTCCCCCAGGTGGGGAAGGGGGAGGGGTGTAATTGATCACATCATGGTCAGGCTCTCTCTGTGGCGGGGTCTGGTGTTGGTCAGAGTCAGGCTCTCTCCGCTGGGGTGAGGGGGGGGCGTCTGATATTGTGTTGCCTAGGCAGCACAAAATGTAAATACCCCGCTGGGGTGGGGCGTTGGGTAAAATCGCACCGCATTCTTCTGCAAATCACCTGCAATTCTGTGCGATGCGATTTTAGCCCAATTATTTTGTATGGCTGAAAACTCACACAGCATCTGCATGAGAAGGGTGCAGGCACCTTATTTCTTTAGCCACTCTGGAACCAGATCGCGTTGGGCGTTTATACTCACGTGACCCAAATCAGGCAAACGCACCGTGTTTTGTGACCTGCTTTTGGGGTGTCATTATTTTGACACCCGCAGCAGACTGCATGCACACCATGTAATTGCTTTGTGGTGTTGGAAACGCACAGGAATCGCTGCACCACATCAATGTGAACCCAGGCTGACGCACAGGAATCGCTGCACCACATCAATGTGAACCCAGGCTGACGCACAGGAATCGCTGCACCACATCAATGTGAATCCAGGCTGACGCACAGGAATCGCTGCACCACATCAATGTGAACCCAGACTGACGCACAGGAATCGCTGCACCACATCAATGTGAACCCAGGCTGACGCACAGGAATCGCTGCACCACATCAATGTGAACCCAGGCTGACGCACAGGAATCGCTGCACCACATCAATGTGAACCCAGGCTGACGCACAGGAATCGCTGCACCACATCAATGTGAACCCAGGCTGACGCACAGGAATCGCTGCACCACATCAATGTGAACCCAGGCTGACGCACAGGAATCGCTGCACCACATCAATGTGAACCCAGACTGATGCACAGGAATCGCTGCACCACATCAATGTGAACCCAGGCTGACGCACAGGAATCGCTGCACCACATCAATGTGAACCCAGGCTGACGCACAGGAATCGCTGCACCACATCAATGTGAACCCAGACTGAATGTTTTTTACTTTCCTGCACAGAATGCTTGAAGGTTAAAAACAAACCAAAAAAAAAAAAAACAAACCTTTAGCCTTTACAACCATCTTAAAGAACTGTACAGCTCAGAAAGACTAGAGCTTCAGATTACTATATATATATAAATAAATAAAAAAATGGCCAAAATCCGCACGTTCCTAACCCCAGACACCACTAAACAGCTCATCCACTCCCTCATCATATCACGACTTGACTACTGCAACTCCCTCCTCACTGGCCTGCCTCGCCGCTGGCTATCCCCGCTTCAGTCCATCCTGAATACGGCTGCCAGACTCATTCACCTTACCAACCGCTCCATCTCCGCCACCCCCCTCTGCCAATCCCTCCACTGGCCTCCATTCAGTGTCCTCCACCCCCCTCTGCCAATCCCTCCACTGGCCTCCATTCAGTGTCCTCCACCCCTCTCTGCCAATCCCTCCACTGGCCTCCATTCAGTGTCCTCCACCCCCCTCTGCCAATCCCTCCACTGGCCTCCATTCAGTGTCCTCCACCCCCTCTGCCAATCCCTCCACTGGCCTCCATTCAGTGTCCTCCACCCCTCTCTGCCAATCCCTCCACTGGCCTCCATTCAGTGTCCTCCACCCCCCTCTGCCAATCCCTCCACTGGCCTCCATTCAGTGTCCTCCACCCCCCTCTGCCAATCCCTCCACTGGCCTCCATTCAGTGTCCTCCACCCCCCTCTGCCAATCCCTCCACTGGCCTCCATTCAGTGTCCTCCACCCCCCTCTGCCAATCCCTCCACTGGCCTCCATTCAGTGTCCTCCACCCCCCTCTGCCAATCCCTCCACTGGCCTCCACTCAGTGTCCTCCACCCCCCTCTGCCAATCCCTCCACTGGCCTCCACTCAGTGTCCTCCACCCCTCTCTGCCAATCCCTCCACTGGCTTCCGATTGCGCAACGGATCAAATTCAAAATCCTAACACTGACGTACAAAGCCGTCCACCATACTGCGCCGAACTACATCACTGACCTAATATCCAAGTACCGCCCAACACGCACACTCCGCTCCTCACAAGACCTCCTTCTCTCTAGTTCCCTGGTCTCCTCCTCCCATGCCCGCCTCCAGGACTTCTCCAGGGTGTCACCCATCCTCTGGAACTCCCTGCCCCAACCCATCAGACTATCACCTACTCTCCTCTCCTTTAGGCGCACCCTGAAAACCCATCTCTTCAGGGAAGCCTACCCCACCCCCTGCTAACTTGCCGATCTCCTCCACTCTTCCTACCACCCCATCCCCCACAGCTATCTCCTCCTGTGCCACCATCCCCTCCCTCCTAGATTGTAAGCTCCAAGGAGCAGGGCCCTCAATCCCCTCATGTTTTGCATTGTATTGGTATTGTTCTGTCACATGTTCTGTCCCCCTCTGTAATGTACAGCGCTGAGCCAACTATCGGCTCTTTATAAATCCTGTATAATAATAATAATAATATAATATTCTCTCTGGACTCTACGTCTTACTGTGAAGCAGCCAGCTCCTGCTCTTCTCGCTCCTTGGCTTCTCCGAGTTCCCTCAGGGTGACGAGGAGTCTCTGGTTTTGTTCCTGTAACTCTTCGATGTTTCTGAAAGTAACTAAATGCTGAGTTATGACTTCAGAAGAGCTCGTGATGTTGGCGGAGCTCACATCGTCCTCCCTCTGAACGTGGTTTCCTCGCGACTCCTCCAGCTCCATTAAAAGCACTTTGATCTAGTGTTGGAGAGACAGTGATCACATTTTTGGCAGGATCAACAGGCAGATAAGAGAATACTGACATTGGTATATTTCTCAGACTGAAAAGACAGCAAAGAAGAGAAACTCATTGGATATATACACCGCGCTCCAAAATATTATGCAAATTCTATTTAAGTGTCACAAAGAGTAAATATTTTGTTTTTCAGTGTAACTCATGGATGGCATTGTGTGTCAGGGCTCTTTTGATCACTGAAAACAATCTGGGACACCTGTGATCATTAGATTGGCCGGTGAGCCCAATTGAAGGAAAAACTCCTAAAGGACGGCGTTCCACATTATTAAGCAGAGCGCCATTTTCAAGCAATATGGGGAAGAAAAAGGATCTCTCTGCTGCCGAAAAGAGTGGAATAGTTCGATGCCTTGGACGAGGGATGAAAACATTCGATATTTCAGGAAAACGTAAGCGTGATCATCGCACTATGAAGAGATTTGTGGCTGATTCAGAGCACAGACGGGTTGGTGCAGATAAAGGCACATTGAGGAAGATTTCTGCCAGATCCATGCATCGGATCAAGAGAGCAGCTGCTAAAATCCCATTACATAGCAGCAAACAGATATTTGAAGCTGCTGGTGCCTCTGGAGTCCCACGGACATCAAGGTGTAGAGTCCTCCAGAGTCCTGCAACTGTGCAGAAACCTTCTATTCGGCCACCACTAACCAATGCTCACAAGCAGAAACGGCTGCATTGGGCAGAAAAATACATGAAGACTCATTTTCAAACAGTCCTGTTCACTGATGAGTGCCGTGCAACCCTGGATGGTCCAGATGGATGGAGTAGTGGATGGTTGGTGGACGGCCACCCTGTTCCAACAAGGCTGTGACGTCAGCAAGGCGGTGGTGGAGTCATGTTTTGGGCCGGAATTATGGGAACAGAGCTGGTCGGCCCCTTTAGAGGCCCCGAAGGTGTAAAGATGACCTCTGCAAAGTATGTGGAGTTTATGACTGACCACTTTCTTCCCTGGTACAGAAGGAAGAACTATGCTTTCCGTAATAAAATCATCTTCATGCATGACAATGCACCATCTCATGCTGCAAAGAATACCTCCGCATCAATGGCTGCTATGGGGATAAAAGGAGAGAAAGTCATGGTGTGGCCTCCATCCTCCCCTCACCTCAATCCTATGGAGAACCTTTGGAGCATCCTCAAGCAAAAGATCTATGAGGGTGGGAGGCAGTTTACATCCAAACAGCAGCTCTGGGAGGCTATTCTGACATCTTGCCAACAAATTCCAGCAGAAACTGTCCAAAAACTCCCAAGTTCAATGGATGGAAGACTTGTGATCTGCTATCAGATAAGGGCTCCTATGTTACAATGTAACGTGACCGCTTCAAATGTTTACAAAGTAACAATGTTGGGAAAAGTTTGATTGAAAAGCTTTTGATTTCAGTAAATTTGCTGCAAACACAACAAATGACAATTTTCAGTTCTTTACAACCTAGAAAGTGTTTTGAAACTTCCTGTGCGGAATAATCCGGAACACAAATCCTGTTATCATTAGGAGGTTTGTTCAATAAAATGTGAATCGTCCTCTTATAGTTGTCACCTGAGAATTCTGCCGACTGATATTTACATCAATTATTGAGGGAAATGAGAAAAATATCATCTGCAGAATCATTTGGAACGCGGTGTAGAATATATCTATAAACACACACAGTATATTTCTGTCTCACCTGCTGAGAGAGATCTTTCACTTGTAGCTCCAGCCTTTGGTTCTCCCTTTCAGCAACAGCTGCCAACTTGTTTGCTTTATCCGATTCATTTTGCATCCGTTGAATTTCCTTTGGGAAAAAATAAAAGCAAGTTGAACGTTTCCCACACCTCGCACACGGGAGCAGAAATGGGATTTTGGTTAGTAAATACCTTCATTGCCTGCTCCAGTTTGATGGACAGGCTGGCCACAGACTTCTGGGTGCGCTCGTAGTCCTCCCGCTGACGCTTCAGGATAGGCGCTTTGGCCTCCACCTCTTTCACGATCTCATCCAAATACTTGGTGATCCTTTTGTTTTCTTGTTTCTCGATCAGCAGTTGGTCTTGGGCCTCCATGTACGCATTGTAAAGCTGCATTCAGAAAGCAGATGTTGTGTTAGAGGAGTCGTCCCGAACTAAACACAGCGAACGAAAGTACTGCTAGAAAAAATAAATCCTGCAGCGCATTCCAAGGGACGGAAAAGTGCTCCGTATATTATTGCAGCGACAACACAGAAGCTGATCAAATCTCCGCTAATTCCAATCAGGATAAAGCCAATTACGTGTCAGCGTTCACCAAGTGTCAGCCACTCAGAGTACAGCACTCCTGTCAGCGTTCACCAAGTGTCAGCCACTCAGAGTACAGCACTCCTGTCAGCGTTCACCAAGCGTCAGTCGCTCAGAGTACAGCACTCCTGTCAGCGTTCACCAAGCGTCAGTTGCTCAGAGTACAGCACTCCTGTCAGCGTTCACCAAGCGTCAGTCGCTCAGAGTACAGCACTCCTGTCAGCGTTCACCAAGCGTCAGTTGCTCAGAGTACAGCACTCCTGTCAGCGTTCACCAAGCGTCGGCCGCTCAGAGTACAGCACTCGTGTCAGCGTTCACCAAGCGTCAGTTGCTCAGAGTACAGCACTCCTGTCAGCGTTCACCAAGCGTCAGTTGCTCAGAGTACAGCACTCCTGTCAGCGTTCACCAAGCGTCAGTTGCTCAGAGTACAGCACTCCTGTCAGCGTTCACCAAGCGTCAGTCGCTCAGAGTACAGCACTCCTGTCAGCGTTCACCAAGCGTCAGTCGCTCACAGTACAGCACTCCTGTCAGCGTTCACCAAGCGTCGGCCGCTCAGAGTACAGCACTCGTGTCAGCGTTCACCAAGCGTCAGTTGCTCAGAGTACAGCACTCCTGTCAGCGTTCACCAAGCGTCAGTTGCTCAGAGTACAGCACTCCTGTCAGCGTTCACCAAGCGTCAGTTGCTCAGAGTACAGCACTCCTGTCAGCGTTCACCAAGCGTCAGTCGCTCAGAGTACAGCACTCCTGTCAGCGTTCACCAAGCGTCAGTCGCTCACAGTACAGCACTCCTGTCAGCGTTCACCAAGCGTCGGTCGCTCAGAGTACAGCACTCTTGTCACCGCTCACCAAGCGTCGGTCGCTCAGAGTACAGCACTCCTGTCAGCGTTCACCAAGCGTCGGTCGCTCAGAGTACAGCACTCTTGTCACCGCTCACCAAGCGTCAGTTGCTCAGAGTACAGCACTCCTGTCAGCGTTCACCAAGCGTCAGTTGCTCAGAGTACAGCACTCCTGTCAGCGTTCACCAAGCGTCAGTTGCTCAGAGTACAGCACTCTTGTCAGTGTTCACCAAGCGTCAGTTGCTCAGAGTACAGCACTCCTGTCAGCGTTCACCAAGCGTCAGTTGCTCAGAGTACAGCACTCTTGTCACCGCTCACCAAGCGTCGGTCGCTCAGAGTACAGCACTCCTGTCAGCGTTCACCAAGCGTCGGTCGCTCAGAGTACAGCACTCTTGTCACCGCTCACCAAGCGTCAGTTGCTCAGAGTACAGCACTCCTGTCAGCGTTCACCAAGCGTCAGTTGCTCAGAGTACAGCACTCCTGTCAGCGTTCACCAAGCGTCAGTTGCTCAGAGTACAGCACTCTTGTCAGTGTTCACCAAGCGTCAGTTGCTCAGAGTACAGCACTCCTGTCAGCGTTCACCAAGCGTCAGTTGCTCAGAGTACAGCACTCTTGTCAGTGTTCACCAAGCGTCAGTTGCTCAGAGTACAGCACTCCTGTCAGCGTTCACCAAGCGTCAGTTGCTCAGAGTACAGCACTCTTGTCACCGCTCACCAAGCGTCGGTCGCTCAGAGTACAGCACTCCTGTCAGCGTTCACCAAGCGTCGGTCGCTCAGAGTACAGCACTCCTGTCAGCATTCACCAAGCGTCAGTCGCTCAGAGTACAGCACTCCTGTCAGCGTTCACCAAGCGTCGGCCGCTCAGAGTACAGCACTCGTGTCAGCGTTCACCAAGCGTCAGTCGCTCAGAGTACAGCACTCGTGTCAGCGTTCACCAAGCGTCAGTCTCTCAGAGTACAGCACTCCTGTCAGCGTTCACCAAGCGTCAGTTGCTCAGAGTACAGCACTCCTGTCAGCGTTCACCAAGCGTCAGTTGCTCAGAGTACAGCACTCCTGTCAGCGTTCACCAAGCGTCAGTTGCTCAGAGTACAGCACTCCTGTCAGCGTTCACCAAGCGTCAGTTGCTCAGAGTACAGCACTCCTGTCAGCGTTCACCAAGCGTCGGTCGCTCAGAATACAGCACTCCTGTCAGCGTTCACCAAGCGTCGGTCGCTCAGAGTACAGCACTCGTGTCAGCGTTCACCAAGCGTCGGTGAAGAAGAAATAGTGCCCCATCTTTGATGTCCAATGGGAGGAATGGTGCCCCATCGTTGCTGTCAGCAGGGGGAATAGTACCCACATTTTTGGTGTCAGTCAGAGGAATAGTGCCCCATGGTTGGTGTCAGTGGATGGAATTATGTCCCATCAGTGGTGTTTGTGGGAGGAACAGTGCCAATTGTTGATATCAGGGGAGAAATTGTGCCTTAACATTGGTGCACATGGGAGAAATGGTGCCCCATTGGTGTCACTGGAAGTAATTGTGTCCCATCAGTGGTGTCCATGGGAGGAATGGTGCCCCATTGTTTGGTATCAGTCTGAGAATAGTGTCTTGTTTTGGGGGAGCAATAGTGCCCCAAGGGACAGTTAAAGGCAGGCGAAGGGCCACAGTTTGGATACCACTGAGCTAGAGTGAGGAAGTCATAGATGTATTTGGTTCTTCTCAAACACGTACGGGGGAAATGGGGGAGAAGGAGCTACACAGAACCCCCCAAACGTCTAACCCCGTTCAAAAATGGTTGTTGAAAAGATCCACATCCGGAGGGCTGGTGCCTGCTCTTTACTCCGCTCTTCTTGAGTGTCATCCAAAATGGGAAGACTTAGTTGCCCTTCCTGACCAGGCCATCTGGAACAAGATTTGGCCATTTACAAATGCTCACCGAATATCTTGGCCCAACACCTACAAGGTACTCTCGCGTTGGTATATGAGCCCCGATCGCATTTCTAAATTCGTCTCTTCGGCTTCCCCAACGTGTCTCCGGGGCTGTAGGGTGCGTGGTACTTTCCTCCGCATCTGGTCGTTGTGCTCCAAAGTGATTATATTTTGGACGCGAGGCTACACCATAATTAGGTCCTTACCAGGGGTGGACTGACAACTCATGGGGCCCCAAGCAATAGGGGATCATGGGGCTCCTGTGCCCTCGCCCACACTCAAACCACACCCAAAAAAGCCTATGAAAGGTACCAGGGGCATCTCATGGGGCCCCCTACTGACCCCGGCCCTCAGGCAGCGCCCGAATGGTCAGTCCGCCCCTTGTCCGTACTGAATATTTCCCTCGTCCGTAGCCCTTGGGAGGCTTTGATGCACAAATCGATCTTGAACCTCTCCAATGCCCAGATAAAGCTGGTGGAGTCTGTGCTCCTGGCAGTGATTTTCACCACAAATTTGTGAAGGTCCAGGAACCTTGACCGAAATATTGAATATTGACTGAAACCGGCTCTCGACATGATCTCCTTCATAGCTAATCTTGCTGCTGACCCACAATGGACCCCCCTACCCCCCCCCCCCCCCCCCATCCAACTCACTTCCTCTTTCCCCTCCCTCTTATCCACCCCAGGCAAGTATTTTCTCCTGTCCCTCTCCTTATTTCTGGTTCTTCTCTGTAGCTTCCAACCTGTACCTGTTCCCCTTCCTTCTTCTAGCATCTCTAAAAACCACATTCCGTGACCCTTTTCCTTTCCCCCCATGGAGGCAACCATACCTGAGACAGGGAGCACATCCCGCTGGATTTACAATAGTTCCACCCTTAACCCCTTGCCTACCGGGCACTTCTACCCCCTTATTTACCGGGCCAATTTTCAGCGCACTTTGATTGACAATTGCGCGGTCATGCAACATTGTACCCATATGAAATTTTGATCATTTTTTTCTCACAAATAGAGCTTTCTTTTGGTGGTATTTAATCGCCGCTGGGCGCTTTACTTTTTGCGCTATAAATAAAAAAAGTGCAAAAAATTTGAAAAAAAAAAAAAAAGTTTCTTTGTTTCTTTTATAAAATTTTTCAAACAGGTATTTTTTCTCCTTCACTGATGTGCGTTGATGAGGCAGCACTGATGGGCACTGATAGGCGGCACTGATGGGCACTGATAGGCAGTACTAATGAGGTGGCACGGATAGGCGGCACTGATAGACAGCACTAATGAGGTGTCACGGATAGGCGGCACTAATATGCGGCACTGATAGGTGACACTGATTATGGGTACTGATAGACGGCACTGACTGGCACAACCCCTGGGCACTGACTGGTGGCACTGACTGGCAGCACTGCTGGGCTGCACTGGTGGGTGGGCACAGGTGTGCACAGGTAGGTGGCACTGCAGAGTGGCACAGGTGGGTGCACTGCTGGGCACAGGTGGGTGCACTGCTGGGCACAGGTGGGTGCACTGCTGGGCACAGGTGGGTGCACTGCTGGGCACAGGTGGGCAGAGCTAGTGGGCGCACTGCTGGGCGGAACTTGCGGGTGGCACTGCTGGGCACCGATCATCAGGGCACTGATCATCAGTGCCCTGATGATCGGTGCCGATCCCCGTTCTGACAACTGCCGGTTCTCGGCAGTACTTTCCTCACGATCTGACAGCGTAAAGAAAGTGGAGCCGAGAACCGGCACTTGCATTTCCCTCTAATCAGCGTGTCATTGGACACCGCTGATCACGTGGTAAAAGGCCGCTGTGATTGGCCTTTTACCACATCACGTGATCAGCTGTGTCCGTAGGACACAGCGATCACGGAGATCGCCGGGTGCGCGCCCCCTGGGGCGTGCAGGAGAGCGCGTTTTGGGAGGACGTCATATGACATCCACTCAGAACTGGCCGGCCGCAGTGCAGCCGTCATTCGGCTATCTGCGGTCGGCTACTAGTTAACCGGGTTACGGACTATTGGACACCCTGCAACCAGAACTTTGTCTTTGCCTACAGCCGCTGTTGTAGCATTCCGGTATATCTTGTAGGCAATCCTGTGCCTTAGATTCAACTTTAATACAATTTGTAAAACAGACAATTTATCACCCGGCTCAGTGACTTGTATAGTCGGCCGTTGCTGACAGCGCCAACAGCTGCTTGAATTTCAGACGATTTAGAAAGAAATCTGACGAAAATACAGGCAGCGCAAGGCTAGCTCCGCCCCTAATACATAAATTACCTCCGTGATCTTCATTCCGGGTCGTACAACTTTGGCCACCGCGGCAGCTGTAGGTGACATCGCCGTCAATTCCGCCTCACTCAGCAGGGCGCCTAAAATTAAAAAGAATCGTTTAGGCATTAAAAATGTCAACATGTGACACCCTCCGTGTATTGTGTCAGATATACACGCCATGTGTACCACGCTACTTATCTGGTGTACCGCTAATCAATGTAAGTACACGGATTTGTGACGGGAGGAGAGTGGTTCACTACGAAAAGTTTGGTTTCAAATTTCTTTTTGTTTTTCTCAGTTTGTGATTTTTCTTTCTCTATGTAATACCGTCGAACTGATGAATCCACAAACCAAAAATGTGAAAATTCTAAATGTAGTTATGTTGCCTCTGAAGAAGTGCGGGCGCACGAAACGCGTTAGAAGGAGCCTAGGACGTCGTGACGTCACGCCGCCGGTGCCACGTGGAGGCCCGGCGGCCATCTTAGTTCCTGGATGGTCAGTCTGTTCACATACCCGACGCTGTTTTAACTGCCTATTTGTGTTTATTGAAATCCTTTGTCATTTAATACATTTTTGACACAATATATGGGCACTCCCCTTGAGCCCTGCTGCGATCCAGTTACCAGTCCACCATATCCAGAGAGGGAAGCACCTGTAAGCAGGCATCTGTACCCACCTATCCCTTAAAGGGACCTCTGGCCAGCTGGATCTATCCACATCCTCTGAGGGCTGATTTACACACTGCGTAATTGAATTACGCTTCTGGTGAGTGCGTAATTCTTACCTTACCACTGGGAGAACCACCACTGGATTGAAGTTGTATATCATGATATGTTCATTATATAGACTGTGTCCTTGCCCAAACTCAGAATAGCCTATGAAAGGTACCAGGGGCATCTCATGGGGCCCCCTACTGACCCCGGCCCCTCGGGCAGTGCCGAGTTTCCAAATGGTCAGTCTTCCCCTGGATCAAACGGTGTGCTGTTTCACAGTAAGCGGTGTCTGTGCTTTCAACTGTAAGCACACTGCTTTGTAGCTCTGCTATGCAGAGCCACAGGGGTGTATTTACCAGAAGGCAAACAAGGCATTTGCCTAGGGCGGCATTTTTCCGGGGGGCAGCACTGCCCCTTGGAAGAAGGGACGGAAGAAGGGACGGAAGAAGGGACACACCCAGCATGAGGACCTGGTGGGTTCTGAGAGAGGCTGCGGGTTTCATGACGGTGTATGCACAGCCCGACTCTCGTTCCTGGGGATGTACGGAGCTGTGAAGGTGAGTGTCTCTCTCTCGCCATGGGGGATGGTGGCTGGTGTATGGGGGGTAGTGGTAGTGGAAGGCTTGGGTGGAGGGCAGGGGTGCTCTTGGTTAATCAATGTCAGGCTCTTTCTGCGGGGGGGAGGGGGGGCGCCAATTTTTGTGTTGCCTAGGGCAGCACAAAACCTTAATACACCACTGCAGAGCCATACAAAGCAGTGTGCAGGAGCTGACGGGGAGAGATCTGTATCGTATACATAAAGTTCTCTCCCCGTCGGTAATACTCAGTGATCAAACGGTGTGCTGCTTCACAGTAAGCGGTGTCTGTGCTTTCAACTGTAAACACGCTGCTTTGTATGGCTCTGCATAGCAATCCCAATATATATACAAAGCCATACAAAGCAGTGTGCAGGAGCTGACGGGAGAGATCTGTATCGTATACATAAAGTTCTCTCCCCGTCGGTAATACTCAGTGATCAAACGGTGTGCTGTTTCACACTAAGCGGTGTCTGTGCTTTCAACTGTAAACACGCTGCTTTGTATGGCTCTGAATAGCAATCCCAATATATATACAGAGCCATACAAAGCAGTGTGCTAGAGCTGACAGGGACGAGATCTGTATTTTTTTTTACATACAGTTCTCTCCCCCCGTCGGTAATACTCGGCAATCACCAGCCGGGACCCGTGAATTGCAGTGTGGGTAGGGCTCGTGCGTGCACCCCCCAACCCGGAAATGCAAAATCACATACATACGTAATTTTGCGCACCCCTTCCGCCCTGTAGCAGTATTACGGCTATAGGGCAGACAGGAATCGGTTAATATAAATGCCATGACTTCTGTGTAATTACGTTTATGTTGCGTTTAGTTTGGCTTTTTACATTTTCTGGGCCTGGCTTTGTTTTGTAGAGATTTCTTTTCATTTCGTTGTGAAAATATCAATACCTTTTCTTTTGGTGGCGCAGAGCAAATCATTGGCGTTTTCGAGCTCTCTCTCCAGTTTGCCGATTTGCTCTCGAAGGTCTTTTTCAGCTTGATGCTTCGCAGCTTCCATCTCCGACAACTGATCCTGGACAGTCTTGTTGGCTGCAGCAAAGAAAAGGTAAAATGTTGAATGATCCATATACAGTGGGGATGGAAAGTTTGGGCCCCCCAGCTAAACATTTGTATTAATGTGCATAAAGAAGCCAAGGAAAGATGGAAAAATCTCCAAAAGGCATCAAATTACAGATTAGACATTCTTATAATATGTCAACAAAAGTTAGATTTTATTTCCATCATTTACACTTTCAAAATAACAGAAAACAAAAAAATGGCGTCTGCAAAAGTTTGGGCCCCCTGCAGAGTTAATATCTTGTACTGCCCCCTTTGCCAAGCTGAGACTTGCCAGTGTCATGGATTGTTCTCAATCATCGTCTGGGAAGACCAGGTGATGTCAATCTCAAAGGTTTTAAATGCCCCGACTCATCTGACCTTGCCCCAACAATCAGCACCATGCACTTGTCTAAGCAGTTGTCTAGAGAACTGAAACTGAAAATAGTTGACGCTCACAAAGCTGGAGAAGGCTATAAGAAGATAGCAAAGCGTTTTCAGATGTCAATATCCTCTGTTCGGAATGTAATTAAGAAATGGCAGTCATCAGGAACAGTGGAAGTTAAAGCAAGATCTGGAAGACCAAGAAAAATATCAGACAGAACAGCTCGCAGGATTGTGAGAAAAACAATTCAAAACCCACGTTTGACTGCACGATCCCTCCAGAAAGATCTGGCAGACACTGGAGTTGTGGTCACTATTCCACTATAAAGAGATACTTGTACAAATATGGGCTTCATGGAAGAGTCATCAGAAGAAAACCTCTTCTACGTCCTCACCACAAAAATCATGGTTTGAACTTTGCAAATGAACATATAGACAAGCCTGATGCATTTTGGAAACAAGTTCTGTGGACCGATGAGGTTAAAATTGAACTTTTTGGCCGGAATGAGCAAAGGTACGTTTGGAGAAGAAGGGGCACAGAATTGAATGAAAAGAACCTCTGTCCAACTGTGAAGCATGGGGTTGGACCAATCATGCTTTGGGGTTGTGTTGCAGCCAGTGGCACAGGGAACATCTCACGAGTAGAAGGAAAAAAGGATTCAATAAAATTTCAGCAAATTTTGGATGGTAACTTGATGCCATCTGTGAAAAAGCTGAAGTTAAAGAGAGGATGGCTTCTACAAATGGATAATGATCCTAAACACACCTGGAAATCCACGGGGGATTACATCAAGAGGCGTAAACTGAAGGTTTTGCCATGGCCTTCACAATCTCCTGACCTCAACATCATTGAAAATCTATGGAGAGACCTTAAAAGAGCCGTGCGTGACAGACAGCCCAGAAATCTCAAAGAACTGGAAGACTTTTGTAAGGAAGAATGGGCAAAGATACCTCAAACAAGAACTGAAAGACTCTTGGCTGGCTACAAAAATTGTTTACAAGCTGTGATACTTGCCAAAGTGTAAATGATGGAAATAAAATCTAACTTTTGTTGACATATTATAAGAATGTCTAATCTGTAATTTGATGCCTTTTGGAGATTTTTCCATCTTTCCTTGGCTTCTTTATGCACATTAATACAAATGTTTAGCTGGGGTGCCCAAACTTTCCATCCCCACTGTATAGGTGATCGGTACTCTGCAGACACATTCCTCATACAGTCCATAGAGGAGCTCCGTGTCCTGCTTTCTGTGTCCCCAACCACATTCACATTGCCAAGCAGGGAGGTGTGACTTGTGGCTGAGGGTTTAGAGGCACGTCTGGATCTCTGAGTGTGGAACACAAATGAGCATTTCTGTGCTGCATTAAAAACAGAGGTTTTAAAGCAGAACTCCGGGCAAAAGTTTTTTCCCCATGCAGTTGGCACTGTGCCTGCCTGTTATCTGCTCGGTTTGTCTAGGGGTGAATACAGAGCCTATACTCACCTGACCTGTCAAACCTCCAGAAAACAGACGACCTCCATGTCCAGCAATGGACTGTTCTCCATGTCTTTGTATCCAAAGCTGGCCTATGGGCGTGATGACGTCAGGAACAGTCCACTGCACAAAACTACTAAACCGAGGGGGGGGGGGGGGGGGGTTGTTGAAGAGCGGCATGAGCTGCAGAGTCCAGTCTTGTGCTGGGAAGATCAGAGAATTAAGCAAGTATATTTTGGCTCTCCAGACCCTTGAGCAAGGGGCCAGTTTACTGCCAATAAACTTTAGGGAGGATGGACTGTGGCCAGTTGGAGTAAACAATGCAAAAAGCTTGGTGGGAAGGAGCGCTGGTGGTCAGCGGGGAAGGTGCCCCGCTCCATTCTTTGGTGTCAGTGGATGGAGTAGTACATTGTATCAGTGGATGGAGTAGTACATTGTATCAGTGGATGGAGTAGTACATTGTATCAGTGGATGGAGTAGTACATTGTATCAGTGGATGGAGTAGTACATTGTATCAGTGGATGGAGTAGTACATTGTATCAGTGGATGGGGTAGTACATTGTATCAGTGGATGGAGTAGTACATTGTATCAGTGGATGGAATAGTACAATGTATCAGTGGATGGGGTAGTACATTGTATCAGTGGATGGGGTAGTACATTGTATCAGTGGATGGGGTAGTACATTGTATCAGTGGATGGGGTAGTACATTGTATCAGTGGATGGGATAGTACATTGTATCAGTGGATGGGGTAGTACATTGTATCAGTGCATGGAGTAGTACAATGTATCAGTGGATGGGGTAGTACATTGTATCAGTGGATGGAGTAGTACATTGTATCAGTGCATGGAGTAGTACAATGTATCAGTGGATGGAGTAGTACATTGTATCAGTGGATGGAGTAGTACATTGTATCAGTGCATGGAGTAGTACAATGTATCAGTGGATGGAGTAGTACATTGTATCAGTGGATGGAGTAGTACATTGTATCAGTGGATGGAGTAGTACATTGTATCAGTGGATGGAGTAGTACATTGTATCAGTGGATGGAGTAGTACATTGTATCAGTGGATGGAGTAGTACATTGTATCAGTGGATGGAATAGTACATTGTATCAGTGGATGGAGTAGTACATTGTATCAGTGGATGGAGTAGTACATTGTATCAGTGGATGGGGTAGTACATTGTATCAGTGGATGGAATAGTACATTGTATCAGTGGATGGAGTAGTACATTGTATCAGTGGATGGAGTAGTACATTGTATCAGTGGATGGAGTAGTACATTGTATCAGTGGATGGAGTAGTACATTGTATCAGTGGATGGAGTAGTACATTGTATCAGTGAATGGGGTAGTACAATGTATCAGTGGATGGGGTAGTACATTGTATCAGTGAATGGGGTAGTACAATGTATCAGTGGATGGGATAGTACATTGTATCAGTGGATGGAATAGTACATTGTATCAGTGGATGGGGTAGTACATTGTATCAGTGGATGGGGTAGTACATTGTATCAGTGGATGGGGTAGTACATTGTATCAGTGGATGGTGCCCCAAAGGCTAGATAAAGGCAAGCAAAGGCCGCAGTTTGGAGACTGCGGTACAATCCAGGAAGGCCGCGATCCCTATAAGTCTCACTCTGGTATTGACCTTTAATTAGGAAGGAAAACTCCTGCGATAAACGTATAGCTAAGCACACAATGACATGAAAGGTCAGATCTCCCAAATGTACAGATGTACTATAGAGGCAGAAGGGGAAGGCAATGCCAGGCACACCAACCACCAACTTACTTTGCGGCAAACATTTCCAGCAAAACACAACTTAAACCATCTGATATTACAGACTATAACCAACATATATATATAAGAATGCTGCTTACCATCCCCCGATTCCTTCAGGAGTTTATGAAGTTCTTCCACGGCTCGGGTTAATTCTGCACTCTTTGCCTCCGAATCTTCAGCTGCACTCTGCAACATAACAGACAGAACAAAGGTAAGAAACTTCCATGTGACGTGTTTAACCATTGAAGAGAAGGCCGATTCTGACAATTGTCGACATGTAGAAAAAAAAAATGAAATTTCTTTGCTACATTATTACTTGGATCCCCCAAACACAGGAATAGAGAATAAAATGGTGGGTGCTGCAATTTCTGTAGGTCACGTGGTATTTGCGGGGTGCTTTTTCAAGTGTTTGAATTTGACAGGTACCCGCTCCCACTTCCGCTGCGATCGCCTAGGCCAGGGGTAGGCAACCTGCGGCTCTCTAGCTGTTGTGGAACTACATTTCCCATGAGGCATTGCAAAGATTACAAAACTGACAGTTACAGCTATGACTTGCAGAGGCATGATGGAACTTGTAGTCCTGCGGCTCTCAGGTTGCCTACCCCTGGCCTAGGCGATTAGAAGCGGAAGTTGTCCTCCCACATCACGTGGTAAAAGGCCGCTGTGATTGGTCTTTTACCATGTCACGCGATCAGCTGCGATCAATGACAGCGCCAGGTGCATACCGCTGGGGGAGGGCACGTTCTGGGAGGACATCACATGACGCCCTCCCAGAACTGGACAAGCGCGCTGTAGCGGTCATTCGGTTATAGCGCGGTCGCCAAGCAGTTGCACCAGAAAAAGATTCCAGAAAGATCATTACCTTATAGAGATTGCACAGCTTGACATTCGCCTTCAGCTCGTTATGGAACTTGTCCTCCAGGCTGGACTGCTGCTCCTTGGCCTACAAGAGAAGCACAAACCCTTAGGCTCAGTGTACACTCGCTTCAAAATCAGGCGCTTCAGTTTTTTGATGCTCTACGAACGCAAAAATCGTGAGTGTTGGGAAGCACAACACGTCTTATTGTCAGACATTTCTGGACTGTTCAGGTACAACCGGATCTAGTCACTGCCGGGGGTAGTCTAATGCCGGGGGTAGTCTTCAATGTCTGTCGGTAATCACCGGGCACTGTAGGCTCCCGCGCAACGCCACGCCTCCGCCCCGTAGGCTCCCGCGCAACGCCACGCCTCCGCCCCGTAGGCTCCCGCGCAACGCCACGCCTCCGCCCCGTAGGCTCCCGCGCAACGCCACGCCCCCGCCCCGTAGGCTCCCGCGCAACGCCACGCCCCCGCCCCGTAGGCTCCCGCGCAACGCCACGCCCCCGCCCCGTAGGCTCCCGCGCAACGCCACGCCCCCGCCCCGTAGGCTCCCGCGCAACGCCACGCGCGCCCCCCCCCCTAGGCTCCCGCGCAACAACACGCGCGCGCCCCCCCCCCCCGTAGGCTCCCGCGCAACGCCACGCGCGCCCCCCCCCCGTAGGCTCCCGCGCAACAACACGCCCCCCCCCCCCCGTAGGCTCCCGCGCAACAACACGCCCCCCCCCGTAGGCTCCCGCGCAACAACACGCCCCCCCCCCGTAGGCTCCCGCGCAACACGCCCCCCCCCCCCCCGTAGGCTCCCGCGCAACACGCCCCCCCCCCCCCGTAGGCTCCCGCGCAACAACACGCCCCCCCCGTAGGCTCCCGCGCAACAACACGCCCCCCCCGTAGGCTCCCGCGCAACAACACGCCCCCCCCCGTAGGCTCCCGCGCAACAACACGCCCCCCCCCGTAGGCTCCCGCGCAACAACACGCGCGCGCCCCCCCCCCCCGTAGGCTCCCGCGCAACAACACGCGCGCGCCCCCCCCCGCAGGCTCCCGCGCAACAACACGCCCCCCCCCCCGCAGGCTCCCGCGCAACAACACCCCCCCCCCCGCAGGCTCCCGCGCAACAACACCCCCCCCCCCGCAGGCTCCCGCGCAACAACACCCCCCCCCCCCGCAGGCTCCCGCGCAACAACACCCCCCCCCCCCCGCAGGCTCCCGCGCAACAACACCCCCCCCCCCGCAGGCTCCCGCGCAACAACACCCCCCCCCCCCCCCGCAGGCTCCCGCGCAACACCACCCCCCCCCGCAGGCTCCCGCGCAACACCACCCCCCCCCCCCCGCAGGCTCCCGCGCAACAACACCACCCCCCCCCCCCCCGCAGGCTCCCGCGCAACAACACCACCCACCCCCCCCCCCGCAGGCTCCCGCGCAACAACACCACCCACCCCCCCCCCGCAGGCTCCCGCGCAACAACACCCCCCCCCCGGAGGCTCCCGCGCAACAACACCCCCCCCCTCGTAGACAGGCACACCGCTAGATCGAGAGCCAGAAACCGTTGCAATCACTTCAATTTAGATCAGGGGTCTCCAAACTACGGATCTCCAGGTGTTGAGGAACTGCAAGTCCCATGAGGCCTTGCAAGACTGACAACCACAGGCAAGACTCCCAGAGGCATGATGGGACTTGTAGTACTTCCACAGCTGGAGGGCCATAGTTTTAGAGGATTTATCTAAAAACACGTTCGCTTACCTCTTTTAACTTGTTCATGAGATCCTGCACTTGTTTCTGTAGATTTTCATTGTTTGTCTTCAGACTTTTCATTTCATCTTCAAATCTGGCAACCTGGAATCCAGAAAATGGGATGAATAGATTAAGAGCGCATTCCGTTCTGCTCAGATGATGGAAAATGCGTTTTATAAACACGATCTCCACGCGGATCTAAAAAAACAGAAATAATCCAGTCCTGTATTTATTCTGCACCCGGCTCCGGAACGTTTTACCCCTTTCATGACCAGGACATTTATTTGCACTGAGCTACTTTATCTAGCAATTACACGGTCATGCAACACTGTATCCACATGAAATGTATTTTTTTTTTCACACAAATATCGCTCTTTTGGTGGGATTGGATCACCACTGGAGGTTTTATTTTATTATATAAAATGAAAACAACCAAAAAATTTTTTAACCCCTTGCCCTCTAGAGGATTCCCCCCCCCCTTCCTGACCAGGCCATTTTTTTTTACATAAAAGCACTGAGTTACTTTAACTGACAATTGCGCGGTCATACGACGCTGCACACAAATTAAATTTACGTCCTTTTTTTCCCGACAAATAGAGCTTTTTTCGGTGGTACGCGATCGCCTCTGTGATATTTAATGCACTATAAACAAACAAAAAAATACCAACAATTTTGAGAAAATAATATTTTTGACTTTTTGCTATTAAACATATGCAGTAAAAAAAATTTCCAAAAAAATCTAATTTCGTCAAATTTAGGCCAAATTGTATTCTGCTCCGTGTTTTTGCTAACAAAAAAAAAAAAATCCCAATACGTGTAAATTAATTGGTTTAACTGAAATTTATAGCGTCTACAAATGGCGTTACAGATTGAGAAAAAAAAAAAAAAAGGAGGCGGGCTTCACAGTGACTGATCACTATGAAATCAGAGACACTTTCGCAGCGATCATGTGACCCGGAATCAGGAGTCCTGATGGTTACAACTGGACACAGGCCCTTTCAGTGTCACCTCGGTCTTTGTGCAGCGCGCTCACACCACAAAGACAGATACGCAAATATGCGCCCCCCCCCCCCCTGGGAAAAAGCCCAGCTCTGTGAGGACACATTTGTGTGACGTTGGTGCCAAGGGGTTAACACTGAGAAATCAAAAAGTTTGTTTCCTCCACACACACAAACCCTGGAGCCCCTCACGTGTGTAGGGGACACGTACACGCCACCCAGCGCCTCATGGGCCGGTATTGGATACATTTATGTAGAATATTGTACCGTCTTTGTTACCGCCCATTTATGGTGAAGAAAGGAATCACCTCGTCTTTCTTGTTCTCCAGAGCCCCCTTCAGTTTCAGGATCTCGTTGCCTTTCTCTCGTTGAACTGACAGGAGTTCATCGGTTTTGGATCTCAGCTCCGTGTTCAGCCAGTTGTTCTGAGTCTGGAGAAGTTCCTTTTCTTGCTCCAAGCGCTTCTCACGATACTTAGAAAAACAGAAACAAAATGAGGATATTAGGAGATGAAGATGAAGATGTCAGTGAGGTGTTCGCAGTGAAACTCAAACAAGCACCAGCAGCTCAGTGTGACCCCCCCCCCTCACGTGTGACCCCCCCTCGTGTGTGGACCTCCCTCCCCCTCACGTGTGGACCTCCCTCCCCTCACGTGTGGACCTCCCTCCCCCTCACGTGTGACCCCCCCTCCCCCTCACGTGTGACCCCCCCTCCCCCTCACGTGTGACCCCCCCTCACGTGTGACCCCCCCTCCCCCTCACATGTGACCCCCCCCTCCCCCTCACGTGTGACCCCCCCTCATGTGTGTGACCTCCCCCCACCCTCGAGTGTCAACTCAAAACCTATTTGTAGTTCATCATTGTGCCTTATTGCATCCAATTTTCTTTAGCAATCCATTTTCTGGTGAATCTTTTACAAAGTTTCTTACCTGGAGATCCCGCCAGTAATGTCTCTTCCTGTTGGAGGGTAACAATACTGATAGGGATGCAGCGATATATCATGCATGCAACGTCACACCTCCCCCCCTCCCCCCGCGTAGACTCCCGTGCATCTCCGCATCCCCCGCCGACCTCGAGGCACAAATCCGCATCCCCCGCCGACCTCAATGCACAAATCCGCATCCCCCGCCGACCTCAATGCACAAATCCGCATCCCCCGCCGACCTCAATGCACAAATCCGCATCCCCCGCCGACCTCAATGCACAAATCCGCATCCCCCGCCGACCTCAATGCACAAATCCGCATCCCCGCCGACCTCGAGGCACAAATCCGCATCCCCGCCGACCTCGAGGCACAAATCCGCATCCCCGCCGACCTCGAGGCACAAATCCGCATCCCCGCCGACCTCGAGGCACAAATCCGCATCCCCCGCCGACTTCAATGCACAAATCCGCATCCCCCGCCGACTTCAATGCACAAATCCGCATCCCCCGCCGACTTCAATGCACAAATCCGCATCCCCCGCCGACTTCAATGCACAAATCCGCATCCCCCGCCGACTTCAATGCACAAATCCGCATCCCCGCCGACTTCAATGCACAAATCCGCATCCCCGCCGACTTCAATGCACAAATCCGCATCCCCGCCGACTTCAATGCACAAATCCGCATCCCCGCCGACTTCAATGCACAAATCCGCATCCCCGCCGACTTCAATGCACAAATCCGCATCCCCGCCGACTTCAATGCACAAATCCGCATCCCCGCCGACTTCAATGCACAAATCCGCATCCCCGCCGACTTCAATGCACAAATCCGCATCCCCGCCGACTTCAATGCACAAATCCGCATCCCCGCCGACTTCAATGCACAAGTCACATCCCCGCCGACTTCAATGCACAAATTGCATTCCCACTGACTTTAATGTACAAATCACATCCCCATTGACTTCAATGCACAAGTCACATCCCCATTGACTTCAATGCACAAATTGCATTCCCACTGACTTTAATGCACAAATCACATCCCCACCGACTTCAATGCACAAATCGCATCCCCATTGACTTCAATGCACAAATTGCATTCCCACTGACTTTAATGCAAAAACAAATGCCAGCCACATTAATAAAAATTTTTTTTTTAAAAATCAAAAACCGGAATTTTCAGTTTCAGTACCGGAATTCTCATCTCGGTGCAGCACTAAACATAAGCCACAGCCTCACAAAAATCAACAGTGTTGTCAGCCTGCTGTCCGCCTCGTCATTTGCTGGGTGGTCTGACAGACAAGTTAGGCGGCACATTGGTCATCTACACTGCAGGCTGAACACAATACTAATTCCTAGGCAGCAGTCTAGCATTGTCGGTCTGCAACAGGAGTCTTACTGGCAGGAGCTGCATGTTCTCCCTGTGCCTGCGTGGGTTTACTCCGGGTACTCTGGTTTCCTCCCACACGCCAAAGACATGCTGGGAGGTTAATTGGCTCCTGTCTACATGGCCCTAGTATGTGTGTGTATGGATGTGAGTTAGGGTCCTTAGATTGTACGCTCCTCGGGGGCGGGGACTGATGTGATGAACAATATATATATTTGTAAATTGACGGAGCGATACAAAAGTACCTAAAATAAATGTAAAAAAACAATAAAAACTTTGTAACAAACTCAAAAAACAACTCGTTTGATGTGAGCGCTGCGCATAGCTCACTCATTTAGACGGATTGAAACTCACTTTGATTGACACCTCTGATGACTGCAGCTCGTCCAGCTTTAGTTGCAGCTCTACTTTCGCTACGTTGGCTTCCTTCAGCTTCTCATTGAGGCGTTTTATATCATCTTAAGGGGAAAAAAATGTAAAAAAAAGATAACATATCCATTACAAAAAAAACAAACCAACACAAATCCACACGGGTTATGCAGAATCCAGAAAGCATGTGCAATGATAAAATAGATTCCTGGCAACCAGGGGCGAACTGACAACTCACGGGGCCCCCGGGCAATAGGGGATCATGGGGCCAGTGTCCTTGCCTGCACAAACCACACCCAAAAAAGCCTATGAAAGGTACCAGGGGCATCTCGTGGGGCCCCTTACTGACCCCAGGCCCTCAGGCAGTGCCCGAGTTCCCGAATGGTCAGTCCGCCCCTGCTGGCAACTGATCCAGAACAACAAAAGATGCCGGCAGTCATGTTTCCACTTACATTTTTGGAGTCTGACATGAATGAGCTTTTTTCCCTCTGGTATGCAGGGCAAACCCCCCCCCCCCCCCCAAAAAAAAGACAGTTTACCATGTGTCAGTTATAAATGAACACAGTGAGTGATTGGTACCGATCACACATTGTGTTCATACAGAGGAAAGAAAGGGGCTTGCAAATGTAAGATTTCCCGGACCCTTCCCCCACTCTGCATACTGAAGGACCCCAATGTGTGCTTGCAGCTGGAAAGGAGAGGGAAGCCGGCGGCAGTGCAGGGGTGGGGGCACATCACATGGGGGTGGGGGCACATCACACGGGGGGGGGCTGGGCAGCAGGGACGATTGTAAGCTGCACAGGGAGGGTGATGAGTGAGGAGGGGGGGGGGGTCAATTACTGTAAGAGATCCCCTAGATGGCTCTTTGCAGCAGCTGAAAGGGGAGGAGGGAGAGAAGAAGCCGGCTTTCAGCTGCTGCAGAGGGAGCCGTACAGGGGATTGGTTCCAGTACACACTATAGCGGGGGTCTCCAAACTGTTGGAACAAAGGGCCAGTTTAGTCCCCTTCAGTCTTTACGGGGGCCGGACTGAGGTCAGTGGGAGAAGAAAATGCCATGGGCTTGGTTTACTAAATGGGAGTAAAGAGAAAAAAAAGGGGGCGCCAGGGGGAGGAACAGAGCCAGTGGAAGGGCTAGTGCCTCATATCAGTGGAGTGCCCCAAGGGCCAGATAAAGGCAAGTAAAGGGCCACATCCGGCCCACGGGCCACAGTTTGGAGACCTCTGCACTACAGTAATGTGCCTGCGATTGGCTCCTGGTCACACGACCATGATTAAAAATTTCCTTTAAATACCTTTTATGAATGTTTTAGAGCTTGTAAGAGGTCCCGCCCCCACCCTCCCCATAGTGAGCCAATTGCTCTGGGGGCTTGATCCCGAGACACACCGATTGCATTTTGGCACCGCCCCTTGCTTTCACCTGACAGACTGTGATTGACAGCGGCAGGAGCCAATGGCTCCCGTCCAGTGAGAAGAGAGAACAGAGGACAGCGCCAGATCGGGTTCAGGTAAGTATTAGGTGTGGCTGGGGGAGGAGCTCACCGTTGAGATGTTCGAGCTCCTGGGCTTTGCGGTCGTTTGTCCTGACTAAGTCCCTCTTCTCCGCATCGATTGAATCTTTACTTCTAGTCAGCTGACTCTGCAAACAGAATTAAGAAAAATTATAAAACCAGAAAAAACACAAAACTGCTTCCCGGTAACCAGATCATCATGAAGAAGAGCTTTCCGATCGGCGAGGGGCCGATGTACATCCGGGGCCCCGTCACTGCAGTAGAAATGTTAGTGCCGGTGAGGAACGGTGTCAGTCCCGGACACGGGAAGACGTTCTACAAAACCCAACAATTTGTTGCTCCTGGAAAAGAGCGTCTACGGCACTCCGAAGTCATGTGCAGAGGGAAGCCGAGGGCGACGCCCACATCCCGCTACCGCCGGGCCAGGGAGAGTGCGACATGGCGAGAAACGTGAGCGAGCTGACGCCGAAACATTCCGAAGTGCGATTGTGTGTACAGTATACCTATATCAAAGCAGATTGTTATATAAAGGAAATAATAATCCTGTGAACTCAATACCTGCAATAATCGGGAAAATAAATAAATAAAAAAAATTGAAAACTAAACATAAAAAACACAAATGAAATTGTGCCGTATATGTAAAAAGCATTGAAACGTGTAATATGACGCCACGCTCTGCTGTCACATAGAAGAGTGCGTGTGTGATATATACATACATATATACATATATATACACACACAGACACGTATACAGGGGGACAAATGTCCATAAGGACAATGAGAAGCCCAAAAGCACTCATTTTAGCTGTAAAAATGCTCCAACACTGATAAAACGCGGTCAAACGCAGCAAACTGGTGTTTTTGGACCTTTTTTTGACCAAAAAAAAAAAAAATTTATATAAACAATTTTGTGTTCTGTTCAGTCAGGTGTACTTTATCAAGGAGCAAAACATAGTAGCCCCTTACAAGGTTCAACGCGGTGGAAATCAATTTTTCTTCCAGTAGTATATATAAATAAAATTTGCTACCAAAAAATGTTTTGTAAAAAAAAACCTAAAAAAAAACGCAAACGCTGCTAAACGCTAATGCAAAAACGCAAAAAAAAAAAAAAAATGAAAAATTCAGGCTTTTAATGTGAATTTACACAGCTGATGTTACCAGCGTTACCCCCCCCCACCCCGCCCGAACTGTGTGTGGAGCGTCAGGCGCTGACGAACTCTTAGGCTGGCCATACATTATACAATTATCTTACAATTTTCTGCCCAATTTCCTTTAGATTTACCTTCAACTGTGTAGTGCGAGGGCCGGCCTGATTGGATACAACTGAAAGTGTTGTTTACGTTTGTCCTCCTATTATATGGTTTTTGGTAAATCTAAACCAAAAATCTCCAGATAATTGTATAATGTATGGCCAGCCTTAGACCAGGGGTCCAAGTCCCATCATGCCCCTGCCTGTGGGAGTCGTGCTTGTAACTGTCAATCTTGCAATGCCTCATGGGACTTGTAGTTTGGCAATAGCTGGAGGGCCACCGGTTTGACACCCGTGTTTTAGAGGCTGATCTGCCGACAGCCTAACCCCCGTTTCACATATATGTGGCCTTGTGGGCCGCGTTTTGCGTGGGCACGAGAGCCCATTCAAGTGGACTCCCGTGCCACGCAGGGAAGAAGTTCCGGCACTTCTTCGGAAAACGCAGCCGAGGTTCCCAGTGCGGTTGGGTTTTCCAGTGCGGCCGGCGTTCCATTAGAAGTAATGGCACTCACCCGTCCGCATTTCTCTGTGCGGGTGGTGCGGCTGCACGGATTTTAATGCGGATCCGCAGCGGCACCACCCGCACGGATGTGAACCGAGGGTATGTGCTCCCGTCATACCGGTGCGATTTCAGGTGCAATTTGAAGTCGCACCTAATGAATGTCGGAGTCTTCACACGTGCGATTTGCTGCCGCGGTTTCTAAAGTAGTTCTTGCGTGACTTTTTCTGCAGTTTTGCTGCGACTTCACAGACAGAATAGAATGGAAATAAAGAATCTGCACACAAATCGCACGATTTTACCGGTGACTTAAAGCATAATTGAACCCTCCTATCCTCTATATAGCCAAGGAAGCTGCTTCTGTTAGATCTGCAGCTGCCATGGTGCTGCACATGTGATCAGTTATTACACCGGCCATTTGATGGTTTGACAGTTTGCTTGGTGGACACCAGCAAAAAAGAAACAAAAAACACCCAAATTGCAAAAAGGAAAAAAGGAAAAGGAAAAAAAAGAAAAGGAAAAAAGAGAAAAAAAAAAGAAAAGGAAAAAAAAGAAAAAGGAAAAGAGAAAAGGAAAAAAAAAGAAAAGGAAAAGAGAAAAAAAAGAAAAGGAAAAGAGAAAAAAAAGAAAAGGAAAAGAGAAAAAAAAAAAAGAAAAGGAAAAGAGAAAAAAAAAAAAGAAAAGGAAAAGAGAAAAAAAAAAAAGAAAAGGAAAAGAGAAAAAAAAAAAAAGAAAAGGAAAAGAGAAAAAAAAAAAAAGAAAAGGAAAAGAGAAAAAAAAAAAAAGAAAAGGAAAAGAGAAAAAAAAAAAGAAAAGGAAAAGAGAAAAAAAAAAAGAAAAGGAAAAGAGAAAAAAAAAGAGAAAAGGAAAAGAGAAAAAAAAAAAGAAAAGGAAAAGAGAAAAAAAAAAAAGAAAAGGAAAAGAGAAAAAAAAAAAGAAAAGGAAAAGAGAAAAAAAAAAAGAAAAGGAAAAGAGAAAAAAAAAAAAGAAAAGGAAAAGAGAAAAAAAAAAAAGAAAAGGAAAAGAGAAAAAAAAAAAGAAAAGGAAAAGAGAAAAAAAAAAAGAAAAGGAAAAGAGAAAAAAAAAAAGAAAAGGAAAAGAGAAAAAAAAAAGGAAAAGGAAAAGAGAAAAAAAAAAGAAAAGGAAAAGAGAAAAAAAAAAGAAAAGGAAAAGAGAAAAAAAAAAGAAAAGGAAAAGAGAAAAAAAAAAGAAAAGGAAAAGAGAAAAAAAAAAGAAAAGGAAAAGAGAAAAAAAAAGAAGAAGAAAAGGAAAAGGAAAAAAGGAAAAGAAAAAAAAGGAACAAAAAAGGAAAAGGAAAAAAAAAGGAAAAGGAAAAGAAAAGAAAAAAAAAAAAAATGCAACATGCGTCAAAAACACAAACCGCACTGTAAGACAGCCACCCTGGCCCAGGTATAGCCCCTTGAACCCAGGGATGTACGTGGTTCAGGATTGGTAAGCTGCAGTATATTCCGGGGAGAGAAGTCGTTGGAATTATTCAGCGAATTACCTGCAAGGCCAGCAGGCGATGGTTGGAGGTCTCCAGGTCTCTCATTTTCTCGCCCGTTTCTTTCTGCTCCTCAGCTGAAACACAAAGACACAGTCAGTTGCAGAAACGTCTCCCGAGTTCCGGGACGCGTCAAGGATGGGGGTTCCGGATGGGGGAACCCAGAAGAGGAGACTCACCTTTCTTCTCCAGCTGCTCCCTCAGGCTCTGGCACTCCTGCGATTCGGAGACGAGGCGCTCCTGGCTCTGCGCCAGCCGCCTCTCGATGTCGAAGTATTGTTGTTCTGGGGAGGAGACAGGAGAAGAGGTTCAGCAGGACATAAAGCATCGACCAATGGGAGGCCAGGGTCCGGCCCCTCGCCTGCCAGGAGGTCACGGTTCACCCCTCGTCTACCAAGGGACGATTATAGAGCCGGAAGACTTCCTGATTAAAAGTGACCGGGTGGCTCTAGAGGCGGGACTGTCATGGTGCGCCTCCTGTGGTGGTTCCCAGGCTCTAAGGAGCCTGGAATTGTGGGTAACAGTTTCCTCAGTGAAAGCAGGGGGTGTAACCCTCAGACATGAAATCTGAACAAAGCCTATCCCTCTATAGTGTGTCCTTGTCTCAGTCCAGAGCTCTGAGTGTCATTTCTGTCTGCTGCCTCCTTCCTCTGCCATCTGCATGAGTCTCTTCTGACAAGTTTTCCTGACACCAAGAGAAAAATGGTGACGGGAGGGAGCACACAGTCTGATTGACAGCCTCAGCTCTGTTCCTGTGGGGGAGGGGGGTCTCTTCCCTCCAATCAGCTCTGAGATCTTTAGGAGGGGGACCCCCACGCCCAGCGTCGGCTCCTCAGCAGGGGGACCCCCACGCCCAGCGTCGGCTCCTCAGCAGGGGGACCCCCACGCCCAGCGTCGGCTCCTCAGCAGGGGGACCCCCACGCCCAGCGTCGGCTCCTCAGCAGGGGGACCCCCACGGGGTATCTTCATCGGAGTCTGCTGCACCCCAATAATTCTGAGTGGCTGGACTAATGCAGCAAACTACAACACACCTCATCCCCCCACAAATGGTGAGTAGCAGAGGGGTGCCTGAGGTGCAATCACAGAGCAGTTCCCTGCAGAGCCATTCACCCCAAACTGCAGCACAAAACACCGCCGAGGTGCAGGCGTGTCACTTACACCGACGGGTCAGACAATTCGATTTAAATGGTCTATTCGAGGCACCGCAATGTGTAATGTGCACCACGGAAAGATCAGGCCCCGAAATGAAAATCAATGAGGGACCCCCAGTCAGAGCCGGCCCTTCAGCATCACCCCCCCCGAGTCAGTCCTGACCCTGGACCCAGCATCACCCCCCAAGTGAGTCACTGAAGTGCTGGCCCTTCAGGGAGGGGACAACCCCAGTCCCTCCACCGGCCCTTCAGAGAGGTGACAGCCCCCCAGTCCCCACTGCGGGCATCATCCCTCCAAAAGCCCCCACGGACGGGGACCCCAGCGACGAGTGTCTGCCCCTCCTGAGGGGGGACCCCCGCGGTGGGACCCTCAGGAGGGGGACCCCCGCGGCGGGACCCTCAGGGGGGGACCCCCGCGGCGGGACCCTCAGGGGGGACCCCCGCGGCGGGACCCTCAGGGGGGGACCCCCGCGGCGAGACCCTCAGGGGGGGACCCCCGCGGCGAGACCCTCAGGAGGGGGACCCCCGCGGCGAGACCCTCAGGGGGGGGGACCCCGCGGCGAGACCCTCAGGGGGGGGGACCCCCGCGGCGAGACCCTCAGGGGGGGGGACCCCCGCGGCGAGACCCTCAGGAGGGGGGACCCCCGCGGCGAGACCCTCAGGAGGGGGGACCCCCGCGGCGAGACCCTCAGGAGGGGGGACCCCCGCGGCGAGCGTCGGCCCTTCAGGAGGGGGACCCCCGTGGCGAGCGTTGGCCCTTCAGGAGGG